>NC_091951.1:148777786-149077786 GCF_031021105.1 Erythrolamprus reginae | reverse complement strand
AAAGGAGAAGAGGAAGAGGAAAAATGAGAGGAGGAGGAAGAGGAGGAAAAGGAGAGGAAGAGGAGGAGGAAAAGGAGAGGAGGAGAAAGCGGAAAAGGAGAAGGAAGAGCAGGAGAAGGAGAACCAGAAGGAAATGGAGGAGATTAAGAGAAGGAGAAAAAGGAGAGGAGGAGGAAGAGGAGGAAAAGGAGAGGAAGAGGAGGAGAAAAAGGAGAGGAGGAAGAGGGGGGAAAGGAGATGAAGAGGAGGAGAAAAAGGAGAGGAGGAAGAGGAGGAAGAGGAGGAAGAGGAGGAGGAGAAAGAAAAGCAGGAGAGGAAGAGTAGGAGAAAAAGGAGAGGAGGAGGAAAAGGAGAGGAAGAGGAGGAGCAAAAGGAGAGGAGGAGGAAGAGAAGGAGGAGAAGAAAGAAAAGGAGAAGAGGAAGAGGAAAAATGAGAGGAGGAGGAAGAGGGGGAAAAGGAGAGAAGGAGGAGGAGAAAGAAAAGCAGGAGAGGAAGAGTAGGAGAAAAAGGAGAGGAGGAGGAAGAGTAGGAGAAAAAGGAGAGGAGGAGGAAGAGGAGGAGAAAAAGGAGAGGAAGAAGAGAAGGAGGAGGAGAAAGAAAAGGAGAAGAGGAAGAGGAAAAATGAGAGGAGGAGGAAGAGGAGGAAAAGGAGAGGAAGAGGAGGAGGAAAAGGAGAGGAGGAGGAAGAGAAGGAGGAGGAGAAAGAAAAGCAGGAGAGGAAGAGGAGGAGAAAAAGGAGAGGAGGAGGAAGAGGAGAGGAAGAGGAGTGGAGGAGGAAGAGAAGGAGGAGGAGAAAGAAAAGCAGGAGAGGAAGAGTAGGAGAAGAGTAGGAGAGAGGGAGAGGGAGGGGAAGAGGGGAAGGAAGGAAAAGAGAGAAAGAGAAAAAAGTGGAAGGAAGAGAGAAGGAAAGAAAGGAAGAGAGAGAGGGAGAGAGAGAGAGCAAGAAAGAAAGAGTGAGTGATGAGAGAGGAAGGAAGAGAGTGAGAGAGAGTGAGAGTGGTTTTTTTCTCAAGGTGACACACCACCTGAGTTATGCTCGGGTTTTTGGCAAATTTTGACACACCAAGCTCAAAAGGTTGCCCATCACTGGTATAGGAGATATAGGAGAGCAATAGGACAGGGGACGGAAGGCACTCTGGTGCACTTGTTCTCGCCCCTTACTGACCTCTTAGGAATCTGGATAGGTCAACCGTGGATAATCTAAGGGTAAAGTGTTGGGGGTTTGGGGATGACACTATGGAGTCCGGTAATGAGTTCCACGCTTTGACAACTCGGTTACTGAAGTCATATTTTTTACAGTCAAGTTTGGAGTGGTTAGTATTAAGTTTAAATCTGTTGTGTGCTCTTGTGTTGTTGTGGTTGAAGCTGAAGTAGTCACCGACAGGCAGGACATTGCAGCATATGATCTTGTGGGCAATACTTAGATCTTGTTTAAGGCGTCTTAGTTCTAAACTTTCTAGGCCCAGGATTGAAAGTCAAGTCTCGTAGGGTATTCTATTTTGAGTGGAGGAATAAAGGGCTCTTCTGGTGAAGTATCTTGGGACATTTTCAAGGGTGTTAATGTCTGAGATGCGATATGGGTTCCAAACAGATGAGCTGTATTTGAGGATAGGTCTGGCAAACGTTTTGTAAGCTCTTGTAAGCAGTGTGAGATTGCCAGAGCAGAAGCTAAGTAGGATTAGGTTTACAACTCTTGAAGCCTTCTTGGCTATGTTGTTGCAGTGGGCTTTGGCACTTAAATCTTTTCTTGTGTAATACTCAAACCAGTCTATGATTATTATTTTTTTGTTTCAGCTGCATTTAGCAACCAGCAGCCCCATTGGTTTTGGTTTTTCTTTCATTTAAATTGGAAGCATTGTACTTATTCTATACTGCTCAAAAAAATAAAGGAAACACTCAAATAACACATCCTGGATCTGAATGAATGAAATATTCTTACTGAATACATTGTTCTGTACAAAGTTGAATGTGCACAACAGCATGTGAAATTGATTGTCAATCAGTGTTGCTTCCTAAGTGGACAGTTTGATTTCACAGAAGTTTGATTGACTTGGAGTTATATTGTGTTGTTTAAGTGTTCCCTTTATTTTTTTGAGCAGTGTACTTTCCTTGTTCATGCTCATACCACCTGTAGACGAAGCAATGTACTGTTTTAATGTTGATGTGCATGAGGCTAGGAGAAGCTACCTCCAGGGAAGACATCTGAAATGATCAAAAATGGGGTGCACAACTTTTTTCTTGCCTGCCTCTTGTCCTCTATAAATTTCTTTTCACAAAAGGGGGGGGGGGTAGCCTTTTCTCCCCTTTGCCTGCAGCTCCTTAAGACCCACATGTCTTGAAAGAAAGCAGCAGAATTGCCAGTTCTTAAAGGGGCTGTTCTTGTCTTTTGTAACTTGTCTATTGGCTCTAATATTAAATTGTGAACCACAATGAAGGCTTTGAGAGAAAGGCAGTATGAAATTTCAGAAATAATGTGAAACAGCAAAAAATTGGTTACACTCTAGATTGTTTTTTGTTTTCAGAGTGACAGTACAGGTGGCCACAACCCGGGCAATACTTCGTTAGCCTGGCCAAGCCATGTTGAGAGTAGCTGATGGGTCATTGACCTTCCGTGAGATAGGAACTTGAACATGCGAAGAGATTCCGGCAGACTGAGCGGATGAAATCTATTAGAATAGGACAACAGTCATGAAGGTGATCTCTGCAAGTGGTGTAGTATGCTAAGAGCACAGCAAGACATGAAAGATGCTGGTCAACCACTGTACCCAGCCCATATCCAAGTGACTCGACTCTTGTCCTGCTATTGGAGCAAGATGGAATCTGGGAAGAGAGCGTGAGGTTGACTATGTGCATATCTCCCACACTTTAATCCAATTCACATACAAGTCTCCACATCTCTCCCCTGCAATATGTCAAGGTCCTCTTCGAACACAATGGACGAACATCACCACAGGTGGACAGATAAGGCCAGTGTCAGTGCAAACAGAACAGTGGGCTCTTGACAGAACCACACACATGTCCTCTGATTGCTATCAGATCAGCTATTTGGATAAGTGGCCATTTTGTCAATTGCATTCATTTTGCATCATACACACATCATACACTGGAGCCTACAACTTTTATTTTGGCTCTAGACTTTTCACTTCTTTACCAGTAGAGCAATAGAATAACTCTGATGAGTTTTAGATCTCTGTGGTCTGGAAAGCTTTTGGTAAAAAGAATTTGTGGATTTATATTAACTATTTGCTTCTGCCTTAGTGAGAGTTGGGGGTTGCAATATTTAGCACCATCTTCCAATCCCTTGTGCTCTCTCCTAATGCCCTAGTTTTCACTTGTGGTTAGTCTGTAATAAAACTCTACAATTCACTGCAGTCAATTTGCTTGCCGACTCATTACATCCAAGTTGCTGTAGCTAACTCACCATGGTCAACTTGCTGCAGGACAACTCGCCATGGCCGACTCACCAGGAGAAAACTCACCACAGAACAATTTTATAATTCTATTTAATTATTTAAATAAATAAAAATTATTTTATTTTTTCTCATTCACATTTTCCTCTTTTCCTCTTTTTATATCCTTTCTTTAATTCTATTCCACCATTTTTTAAATATATTAGTGTAACTCTTATCCCTCAGCAAGCTGTCCTGCAATGACTTAGCCATGGAGAGTTGTCCCATAGCAAGTTTGCCATTGCTGTGGCAAATTGTCATAACATGCAGTAACCTGGTCCCTTAAAACAGACATCATTATTTACAGGGCCAATGTGAGGTAGTACTTAAGCAGCTGTTGGATAAAATCCCCCAGAGTTCTTGAAGCCTAAAGGATGAGCTGTATTCGAGAATTGGACTGGCAAAGGTTTTGTATGCCCTGGTTTGTAGTACAATGTTACCAGAGAAGAAGTTTGTATTGATTATATTGAAAATTGTATTGATCAGTGTATGTTGATAACCTTTGGCAAGAGTAGGATGGTGGTATGGCATTCATCTGGCTCTCCCTTTTGTGATGGCCATAAGTAATGCCATCCATCATAGCATTTTTTTGGACTGGCTCACAGGATTAAGAATGGAATGCATGTTGTTACGATAGTTCTCTCCTCTCTTGATTCCTAAGAAGTCAGTAAGGGGCGTGCATAAGTGCACCAGAGTGCCTTCCATCCCCTGTCCCAATGTTTCTCTTTTATTAGTATCATGTATATAAATATTGTTATATTTTTGTATACCACCAATACCTGCTTGACAAAACTAACTAACTAACTAAACAAACAAACAAACATCTCCAGGAATAATTTCCATCAATATTTGGGGCAGGGGGAGAGAATCTAGATCTAGACTCCCACCCATCTCTCCGATCCTGATATTCTCCCAGAGTGATAGGTGTGTATGTGCATGTATGTGTGTACGTGCATGTGTGTAGAATCATTGGGCCACAACTACATGTGGTTTGTGAGGCATTTCTTTTGAAAAGCCATTTCACTAATTATATAAACAGGATAGTAGAGTATAAACTGATGCCCTTCATGGCATCGGACCAGAATATCCGTGGGGCAGAAGGGACCGCCTTCTGCCCCACAAATCCTAGCGACCAGTTAGGTCCCACAGAGTTGGCCTTCTCCGGGTCCTGTCGACTAAACAATGTCGTCTGGCGGGCCCCAGGGGAAGAGCCTTCTCTGTGGCGGCCCCCACCCTCTGGAACCAGCTCCCCCCAGAGATCAGAATTGCCCCCACCCTCCTTGCCTTTCGTAAGCTCCTTAAAACCCACCTCTGTCGTCGGGCATGGGGGAATTGAGATATTCATTCCCCCCAGGCCTATACAATTTATGCATGGTATGTTTGTGTGTATGTTTGATTTTTAATAAGGGTTTTTAGTTATTTTAAACATTAGATTTGTCATATGCTGTTTTATTATTGTTGTTAGCTGCCCCGAGTCTACGGAGAGGGGCGGCATACAAATCTAATAAATAAATAAATAATAAATAAATAAACTTAATAATAACATTTATGCAAATACTAAATTTGGGTGGTTTTCCACAGTTTGATTTTTTGAACTGGCCCACAGGATTAGGAATGGAATGCTTGTTGTTGCAGTAGTTCTCCCCTATCTCCAGGGATAATTCCAATTAATATTGGGGGGAGGGGGAGGGAGAATCTAGATCTAGACTCCCACTCTCTTGGTTGTTTCAAGTCTCTATTTAGTATTTATTATCTATATGAATTCACTGGGCACGATCTTGTAGGTGAATTATAATGATTGTGCTGTTGATATTCAACTGTACGTCTATGCTTTGGGTAGACTAGATCAGTGTTTCCCAACCTTGGGAACTTGAAGATATCTGGACTTCAACTCTCAGAATTCCCCAGCCAGCATTCGCTGGCTGGGGGATTCTGGGAATTGAAGTCCAAATATCTTCAAGTTCCCAAGGTTGGGAAACACTGGACTAGATGACGTTCTCAAAGCTCTTTCTTAGTTTGAAATTTGAAGGGGAAGAACAGGCTTCAAATCAACCCTGGCAAGATAAAAGGCTGAGGTAGGGGGAGGAGTTGTGGCATCCCAGCTATGGGTGCATTCCATTTTTAACTCCGAAAGGGATTCACACTCCTCCAGATAGCATTAGTACACAATGTGACAATTCTCTTGGAATTATGGCTTGTGCTCAAGAAGCTGATAGCAGCCATGGCTAGAAGGGCCTTTGCATTTATCCCAAACTAAGCTTGTTTATTATCAGTTTGCAAGAGACAGAGATCTGCAGTATTTGCAATTCTGGCACATGGCTTATTGATTGTTGTTATAATTTCCTATTCCATTGTTTTGGATTGCTCCTATTTTTCATTTTCATTTTACTGGCAGCTGGCCAGAGTTGTACCAAGATAGGAAATCATAAATCAAATACATAAATACACCCACTCATCTCTCAGCTCCTGATATTATCCGAAAGTGGTGTGAATGTGTGTGTGTGTGTGTGTGTGTGTGTGTGTAAAATCACTGGGCCACAATTACATGTGGTTTGTGAGTCACTTCTTTTGAAAAGCCATTTGACTGCTTATATAAACAGGATAGTAGAGTATAAACTTAATAATAACATTTATGTCTTGCAATTAAACTATAGACAACAATAAATAAATACCCCATAAACAACAAATACTAAATTTGGGTTGTTATCCACAGCTTGATTTTTTAAAAAGTAAGATGTGATAGGCAGATGGAATGCACACATTTCCTCTCCAATTTTTCATTTAATAGTATCAACATTCTACATTCTAATCAGAATAATCTCTGACTGTTTCTCTGAATAATCCGAGAGAGAGCCTTTTATACTTGGAACATAAAGTGTTAGTAGTATGTCTCATTTTTGCAGGTATGCTTGCAGGTATGAAGAATAATTGCATGAATTGGATATGTCTAGTTTAGTGAAAAAAGGGCTAGGAGTCATAGCAGTATTCCAATATCTAAGGGGTTGCCACAAAGAAGAGAGGGTCAACTTAATCACCAAAGCTTCTGAAGGCAGGACAAGATACATGGAGAGAGAGGAATCGGGGAAGGAGAACCCATATACATTGTATTCAAACGGACACCAATCCTGGTCTAGAATTGATATGGTATGGAGGTCGATGGAATTAAAATCCAGTGGAAATAAAGTGGAAATAAAAAGTAGAAAATCTTTGGGCAGACCACAAGCCAATGAGAATTAGCTGGAAAGAATGAAAGAAAAATACAGTGGTACCTCATGATACGAACGCCCCGCCATATGAACAACCCGAGATACGAACCCGGGGTTCAGAAATGTTTTGTCTCTTCTTACGAACGTTTTCCGTCTTACGAACCCGCCGCCACCGAGAAGCCCCACCACCCGGCTGTCGCTTTTTGAAACATCCGGGGGGCTTCTCAGCGTTCTCCTGAACCCGAACGCCAAACCTGAATTTCCGAGTTTGGCGTTCGGGAGGCTGCCGAGAAGCCACCCGGCTGTCACCATTTGAAACAGCCGGGGGGCTTCTTGGCGGCCTCCCGAACGCCAAACCCGGAAGTTCGGCAAAAGTTTGGGTTCGGGAGGCCGCTGAGAAGCCCCGCTGCCCAGCTGTCGTCTCCCCCCAGTACTTCGCCCAGGACAACAGGCAGGGCGAAGCAGCGTGGGGCAAAGGGAGGCTGAAACCGCCGGCGGCTTCAGCTTCCCATTGCTCCATGCCGCTTCGCCCTGCCTGTCATCCTGGCTCAAACGGGCAGCAGCAGACCGCCTTTGTGTTTTTGGCTGGGGGGGAGCAGGAGGACCTTCCTAACTTCCTCCCCCCAGCACTTCGCCCAGGACAACAGGCAGGGAGAAGCAGCGTGGGGCAAAGGGAGGCTCAAACCGCTGGCTCAAGCGGGCATCGGCAGACCGCCTTTGTGTTTTTGGCTGGAGGGGGGAGCAGGAGGACCTTCCTGACTCCCTCCCCCCAACGCTTTGGCCAGGATGACAGGCAGGGCGAAGTGGCGTAGAGGAAAGTGAGGCTCAAGCCGCAGCCGCAGACCTCCGTTGTGTTTTCAGCTGGGGGGGGTGGAGCAGGAGGATCTTCCTGACTCCCTCCCCCCAGCGTTTCACCCAGGATGACATGCATGGCAAAGGGGCGGGGAGGATCGGGAGGCTCAAGCCTCCTTCGGTGGTGGCGGCCGGCTTCCGGGTTTCTGAGTTTTGGGCTTGCACACATTAATCGCTTTTCCATTGATTCCTATGGGAAACAATGTTTCATCTTACAAACTTCGCCTTACGAACCTCCTCCCGGCACCAATTAAGTTCGTAAGACGAGGTATTACAGTGATCCCCCGGGTATCGCGATCCCGATCATTGCGAACAGGCTAAATCGCGATTTTTCAACCCGGAAGTAAAAACACCATCTGCGCATGCGCGCCCTTTTTTCTATGGCCACGCATGCGTAGATGGCGCCGGGCAGATCAGCTGCTGGGCGGCTTCCCTGGGTCTTCCCCCTCTTGCTGGCGGGAGGGCGAGCGGCGGGCATCAGCGAGGAGTTTGCGTGGGCGGCAGGGAAACCCCAGCGCCGCTTCCCAGCTGAGTCCTGAAGCCAAACGCGGAAGTTCGCTTCAGGACTCAGATGGGAAGCAGCGCGAGCGAACGGCGTGGGCGGGCGAAGGGCGGGCGAGCGGCAGCGAGGAGTTTGCGTGGGCGGTGGGGAAACCCCAGCGCCGCTTCCCAGCTGAGTCCCGAAGCCAAACGCGGAAGTTCGCTTCAGGACTCAGCTGGGAAGTGGCGTGAGCGAACGGCGTGGGCGGGCGAAGGGCAGGCGAGCGGCGGGCGCGCGGGCCGGCAGGCGGCGGACAAGCGGCGGGCGGACAAGCGGCGGGCGTGGCAGCAGCGAGGAGTTTGCGTGGGCGGCAAGGAAACCCCAATCTTCGGCTCCTCGCTGCTACGGCAGAAGTAAAAACACCATCTGCGCATGCGCAGATGGTGTTTTTACTTCCGCACCACTACTTCGCGAAAAACCGATCATTGCGAGGGGTCCTGGAACGGAACCCTCGCAATAATCGGGGGATCACTGTACTGTATAAGATAGACCTTAAATTTGTCAATTTAAATGATGGAGAATTTAGATAGATGATGAAAAAACAAATGGAGTTCTTCTTTAAAGAAAATAGAAATGAAGACACGTCTTTACAAAACCTGTGGGTTACAGCGAGAACAGTTGCCATATCATACCCAGTGAATAAAAATAAAAGGAAAAAGTGACAACAATAATCTTTGGAAGAAGAATATAGAAGACTCAAGGTAAAGTTACAAAAAGAGCCACAAAAAATAAATTTAACGCAACACTGGAAGTTTTAAAGAAACAATTGGATAACCATTTTTCTCAAATGTTATAGGGCTTCCTGTTCAGTCAAAAGACCTCCAAGGTTCCTTCCAACTCTTGTTATTCTGGGATGATTTTGATGATGCTGTGATCCACCTTTTAAAGAAGGTAGTTTGCAACCATCTGTCACTGGGGTACGGTATTATGGCTCTGTCTGAAAATCATTCATTACTAGATGGCTCTGTAACAAGTGTGAAAATAAAAATGTGTGTGTCTTTATTCAAAATCTACCTGTGGCTCATCATACCACCTGTTCAAATCATTAACTCTTCCCTAACTCCTATGGCTGCAAATAGTCCCAAATCTTCATTTCGGGAAGAACATTTCTCTGTTTGAAAACATCTGCATGGCTCAAGGGTCACTGTTTATGAAGAAGTTTAATGACAGGAAACAGAGAGACAACAGAGGAGGAAACAGTGGGCTTTCCAAGCAGAAGCACCCAGTCAAAAGCAGACATCTCATTCAAAGGCCTCAAGAGAGTTCGGGTTGATACAAACAGCCCAGATGAGCAGAGCTGTTATCCCCAAATGGCGACGCTGCATGACGATTTCAGGGCATTATCTCCTGGATAAGTATTGGAGTTGGGGAGGGGGAAGAGAGTTATTCCTCTCTCTTCTCTGTCTTTCTCCTACACAAACG
Organism: Erythrolamprus reginae; assembly: GCF_031021105.1. NCBI lineage: Eukaryota > Metazoa > Chordata > Lepidosauria > Squamata > Dipsadidae > Erythrolamprus > Erythrolamprus reginae. The sequence goes on along the minus strand of NC_091951.1, from coordinate 149,068,315 downwards.
CATATGCCAGAAAAGATCAGCCATCTTGCGTGAAGCATCCTTCCCCTCCCTCCCACTCTGTCTTTGGCAGGGAGTCTCTTTGAGATGACAGCTGTGAGAAAAAGGAAAAACACTTTCCAATGTGGAAGGGCAGAAGCAGCTGAAAGCACCGCAGATTGTTAAGCCGCAGCGTACTTTCTGTGGCTGGATCTGATTTCGTGTAAAAAACAAGAGCACGGTAAATAAGGCAGACATCTGTTGGCAAAAATGCTTGGAATTATATGACTGACTGCCATAATAGTGAAGTAAAAGAGACGTCTTTCCCTAGTCCTATGATGGTGAGCCTTTTTTGGTTCATGTGCCCAAAGGGTGTGTGCGTGTGTGCTAGCACACGTGCTTGTGCCCACACCCATGCATGTGCACTCCCTGTGCTGCCCCTGCGCATGCTAACAGTCCCTCCATCTCCACACATATGCACAGGCTTCACTGAAGCCTGGCACAGTGAATAAATAGCCCAGGGGTAAGCAAAGTTGGCTTTTCTATGACTTGTGGACTTCAACTCCCAGAATTCCCGAGCTAGTATGATTGGCTCAGGAATTCTGGGAGTTGAAGTCCACAAGTCATAGAAAAGCCAAGTTTGTCTACCCCCGAAATAGCCAAACCGGAAGTTTAGAAAAATGGACTTCCTGTTTGCCTATTGTGCTGTTTTTTTATACTCCAGGGCTTCAGGAAGCTTCCTGAAGCCTCCGGAGTACAAAAACAGCACAACGGGCAAAACAGAAGTCTATTTTTCCAAATTTTCAGTTTGCCCATTGGGCAGTTTTTTGCACTCTGGGGCTTCAGGGAAACTTCTCTGAAGCCTCCAGAAGGTGAAACAGCCTTCCCCAAGGCCGAAAATCAGCTAGCTAGTGCCGCATGCACACAAGAGATGATATAGGGCAATATCTCACGTGCCTTCCAATATGGCTCCACGTGCCACCGTGTCATAGGTTCACCGTCACAGCCCTAGTCGGTGGCTTCTATGAGTGCTATGAGTCTTTCACTTCTGAATTCTGCTTAGTCCAGAGGGTGAGGGTTCATGAGCAGCATTCAGTGTTGTACTGTTTTTAAAATCGTTGTTATGTTAAGTTAAACTTAGGGTTTTAAAATGTTGCTATGCTTGTGAATGAGCTTTCCACCTTTTTACTTAGTAGAGGTACAGGGGGGTTCTGTGAACCACCAACAAGATTAAATGGTGGCTGTTATTTATTTTGCAAGGGTGGCTTAAATTAAATAGAACAAGGAAAAGAAAAAGGAAACAATTGCAAAAGAAAAAAATAAGGGAGAAAAAAGAGCAAAACACTTCAAAGTGATTGTAAGAGCTTCTCAAGCATGCATGTATTTATTTATTTGTCTTTGCCATCTTCACCAGTGTTTGATCATCTAATAGTGCAGAGTTTGTCTCTCAGTTGATGTCAGGTTAGTTAAAGTCCCCCATTACTATTGTGGGGTACTTCCTACATACCCTGGCAAAAAGTTTATCTATTTCCTCTGTTCAGTTCGGTGGCCCATAATATCCACCTATAGCAATTTCATTCTTTTTTCCTTTTATATTGATCCAAATGCATTGAAGATGGTTTTCATCATTGTTCTGTTGTTATTTCTGTAGAGATGCAGTTATTTTTAATGTATAGCGCAACTCCACTTCCTCTTTTATTAGGTCTGTTTCTTTTAAACAATTTAAATCCCGGTGACATATATCAATCTTTGGAATATCCGTAGAAGTGTTAGTGAAGGAAAATGTTTTTGCTATTTCAACAGTTGCTGCACTAGCATTATTTTATTCATTTTTAATCTTTTTTCCCCAAAATATATTTAATAAAAGTGATATATTTATTACTTGCCCAAACCTAACTCCAGTGGGAAAACAAATTATTCATGGAGACCACAAAAATTGTTGGGTGTGCGGTAATTGTGATATGACGATATTTGAGAATTCCTGATGTAATCCTTCCCTTTTTAGTGATGCAGAGAACACAGCTGTTTCTCCCAGTGTGTTGCTTTCCCAGTGCATTGCACCAACTCTTGGGATTTTCAAAAATTGTCATGCTGAAAGGAAATTAAGGAACCAAATGAATTGGTTTGGAAAAGTCCTCCTCCAGTTCAACATGCCTAATAAGAATAGGGTTTGTATTGCTTTTTCACAACAAACTTTGCCAAACCAGTTCATCCATGGCTTGCCTGTTGCTATCCTTTTAATCAACACCCTCATAAAATACAACCAGTGGATCAATTTTCTTCTGTCAAATGTAAGATGGTAAAAGGAAAAAAATAGAACTTGCCAATTCCCACTTTTATGTTCTCATTATTTTCACCCCTACCCCACCCCATATTTCTGGGGCACATCCCACCATTTTATTGTTCCTTTGGTGAATCTAAAGAAGAAAGAAAAGAAGTGTTGAGCATGTATGACTCAGTGTAAATAGTTGAATTTTGTTAGACGCCTCTGATTGGCTAAGACGCTGGCAGTTGGGTTTCGGCGGGAAGCCTAAAAGTATAAAAGGAGCGTCTGGCACTGTGTAAAGCCAGACGCGTTCCTTGCTGAAGTCACTTACTGAATAAGAGCTGAATAAAGGAACCGTTTAAAACACGAGCTGCCTCAGACTTTTCACTGGCGACGTCGGACGGTCGAACCTGCGCTCTCCACTGTGGACAACCTGCCTGTCGGAAGAGCTCCTGACTTCTTCGACCCAGAAAAATCTACTTGGGACAATTACATCTCAAAATTCGACATCTTCCTAGAAGCTGCGGGCATGAAGGACGCTGACAGCGACAGGAAGAAAGCGATCTTCCTGAATTATTGCGGCTCAGAGATATACGATCTCGCCTAGACTCTGACAGACCCGTTGCCGCACACGATTGTATCTTTATTTATTTCTCTCACTTGCATTTTAGGGGGAAATGCCAGTAATCTTGTCGATTGCATATGGGAAATTAAAAAAATGATCCACTGGTTTCATTCTTCCTTCACCGAACCAGCCCAATATTTTACTTTCAATCAGTAAACACTTTCCCCCCCCCAAGGGTTCCTTATTTCATGCACAGAGTAGCCCTGGATGAAATTACAATACAGAACAGCTGTCAGTGATGAGGAGGGGAGAGGCATTCCTGCCAGAGTACCCCAGTAACTGATTAGAGTGGAGTAATTTTCTTACACACAACAGATGTGAAAAAAACAACAGATTAAACTAAATAAGGCTCCTGAATTGGATGTCAGAAAACATTTTGTGGATACTGCCTGCCTTGTGGATTAAAGGTATAGTATATAGAGGGTGACACTGTGTGTTTTTACAATTGAAAAATGGTCCCCATTTTCTCTGGGTCAACCTGATCATGTGGCTCAACCCTCTATCATAATTAATCTGTACAATTAGTCCTTGATTTACAACAGTTTGTTTAGTAACTGTTTGAAATTACAACAGCACTGTAAAAAGTGATCTATCAACATGGCAGGATCCGCATGGTCATGTGATTTACATTTGCATACTTGATAAGTGGTTTATATTCATGGTGGTTGCAGTGTCTCACGGTCATGTGACCATCTTTTGTGATCTTCTAACAAGCAAAGTCAAGAAAAGTCATAAAATGGGACAAAACATGTTTAACAAATTTCTCACTTAGTAACATACATTCTGGGCTTACTTGTGAATATAAGTCGTGAGCTACCTGTAACACCTACAGGATAGATTTTGAGCTACTTAGACTTTCCTACTGAACTCCTGGAACTTTTAAATGGAGAATTCTTAGCCTCTTGTATCCCACTTCTTGCGGATACTTCAGCTGTATATTTAATCACTATAAAAAATACAGATACTAGATAAAGAAGGGAAGTTGAAAACTATATTACAATCAGAGAAAGAAGGAATAAAAATAGACTGGTGGCAATATGCACAAATTAAATCAATAAGAGGAATATGGAATACAGGGTCAAAACTCAATACTAGATAAAAAAAATTGGGTCAAGGGAAAAAAGCAATCACGAATATATATAAATTATTATTAGAATATAGGATGGAAGAAGAAATTGTTCAAGGAAATGTGATCAGTTGGGCAAGGAATATCGGCCACAATATACATCTCGACCAATGGTAAAAACTATGGCAGAAAAACTACAAATTGACCAAAGCTACAACATATAAAGAGAATATAATTAAAATGTTTTATAGATGTCATTTACCACCTGCAAGATTAGCAAAAATGTATACAAATCTTAAGCCAAATTGTTGGAGATGTCGTCATAAAAACGGAGCCTATTTCCATATGTGGTGGACATGCCCCCAAATTTAAAAAACCTGGCATAAAACACAAATTTGGATAGAAGAAATGGTACAGCAAAAGCTGGAACTAAAATTGGAAATATATTTACTTGGCATTTTGGAAAAACCAATGAAGAAAGAACACTACTATCTAATTCAGCACGTAACAACAGCAATAAGGATAAATATTGCACAATATTGGAAGCAGGAAACAACACCATCTGAAAGAAGTCTGATTAAAAAGATTCTCAATTGTGCAGAATCAGATAAGATGACAATGAAGCTTAAAGACCGAGAAGATTCAAAGTATTATGAAATATGGAAAGAATTTTGTGAATGTCTTGGAAAAAGGGAGAAAAAAAGGAAACTGTGAATAAATTTAAAAGGGTTTTAAAATATTAGATTTATTTAATAACTTTGTAACAATTGACTATGCGACAAGATAGGAAAAGAGGATCAAAAAACATAAGTTATTTGAAAATTGATTATACTTATGTCCAGATAGTATCCGCTAGTAGTATTCATTGTATGATAAACTGATAAGTTAAAACTAAGCTGTCAACGAGACAGCAGGGGTGGGGTGGGGTTAGGTATAGTCTGTTTTTGTTATGTCTATGGTTTTCTCTTTCACTTCTTTTTCTGCTTGCTTTGATGGTGAATGTAAAGATATAATGATTGAGAAAATGTCCTTTTAAATGTACCATATATATCTGAAATAAAAATTATTATTTTTAAAAATAATAATTTAAAAAATATTATTATTTTTTAAAATAATCACTAAATAAAAAACAATTGGGAACAGTGCAAAGTTATAGGATTCTGTCCAGATGCAATCTAACACTTAATAGTTTTGCCTTATTATATTATCTTTAAAAACTAATGTCCAGGCAAAGCAAATAGAATCCAAGAAAACAAAATTAAACGGTGACCCTGAAGGACCCACATCATATTTTGTACAGATGTTTCATCCACGACAGACAGAACCTTGGATATAAGAGAGGCATTCATTCCAAATAATTATTTTCATGAAGCTGATTCTTCAGTGACGTTATGGCATATTAATTCATTCACTCGTTCATTCATTTATTTATTGGATATAGCAGGATCTCTGGCAAATACTTACTGGGACTCATCCACATGGCTTGCAAATCCCAATCAATCCTGGGAGCCTTATTCAGGAAATTACAATTAGGCTTCAGACCACATCAAAAGAGAATATTACAAAGAATTTTCTGCAAACGAAACAACTGTGCTATATGATGAAATGCAGACTTTGGGACCTCTTGTTGTCTATAGTAATGGTTGCGTATAAAATGCCTTGATTGCTGCCTTCACATAAATGGTTCATTTTAGATTGCATCTGGACAGAATCCTATAGCTTCACACTGTTCCCAGAAGTTAAACAAATTACTTAATTGGCTGCATTCTGAATCCTATTGGTTTGTTTGCTTTCTTTTGTCTTCCCTAATCTTTGAACACAAAGATGATTTGTGTACTACCGAGATAAAAGAGCTTGGAATGCTTGGATTCAATTAGAAATAGTCCAGCTGGCAAACCAAAATGGCCCCATTTTGGCTTCATTGCTGTTGTCGCTGTCAAATATTGTTTGAATTGCTGGAGCCCCTCCCTGAAATTGAGCAACCCATTATTTTCAGCCATGCAGTGAAAAGTGTGACATAGTAAAGAATACGGTACTTCTGTGCCAATGTGTGACAGCCCTGTCCACATCTGATGGGAGCTGTTCAATCCAGAGTTGAGGAAGGGTTGTGTAGACCAGTGTTTCCCAACCTTATCAACTTGAAAATATCTGGACTTCAACTCCCAGAATTCCCCAGCCAGCATTTGCTGGCTGGAGAATTCTGGGAGTTGAAGTCCAAATATCTTCAAGTTGCCAAGGTTGGGAAACACTGGTGTAGACTATCCATTCAAAACTGGTTTACTTGACAAAATCACCAGAGAGGAAATTTGGGTGGCTGTGTATGAATGAGAACGCTCCAAAATCTGAAGCTGCTTTGCCCAATTGTCCAGTAGAGTTATAGTAATTGTTTAGGATCAAAGCTGTGGCAGACCAATTCACATTTCTAGTCCTTAGCTTTCTCATCAGGGTTCAAAGTCCCAGAATCATCACATTTTAAAAACAAGCAGAAAAGGTGGCAACAAAAAACATACATATCAAGATCTTGTTGTTGCTTTGCTGGGAAAAGAATTTAAAAGGGTGAGCAAAGCATTGAATTATTTTGTGTGTTTTTTCTCTTCCCCCTCTGACCCAAGAGCCTGAACTGCTGAGCTCCAGCTGAACCTTTAGCTGTTCACCTCGGCTGTAGGCTATGTAACTGTGATGCTCCAGTGCTTCTGTTTCCCCTGACCCTTCAGTCTCTTTTCGCCTGTGTGCACTGATGTCTGAAGGTGCTATTGCCACAAGGCCACTGAATTCATCACGTCACTTATCCCTTGGTCTTGTGTTTCAGGAGATGACTGTCACAGCAGGAGAACTGTTCTGAAATGTTGCTTTGCAATTTCCAGGTCCCACACTGACCCACTGACTCAGTTTGGTGTAATGTGAATGTCCCTGAAAAGAAACAGAAGATATATACTGTATATTTCCATTGGCAATATATCTCAAGGCATAGTCAGATGCCTTTAAACCCATCCTTGAGCCAGCAAAATATATATATTTTGAACACCCTAGCACAAGGAAGCACCAGCCTGAAGATGACGAGTGGGACCTCATTGAAATGTCACCAGAAATCTCTGAAACCTACATGGGAAGAAACCTGAATATGCCAAGACCTTTATACCTGTACCCATGAAAATCTACGAAAACAAATATACATATACATATATACCTACCTACCTACATACATACATACATACATACATACATACATACATACATACATACATACATACACTCATACATAATTTGGTCCCCTTTTCTGTCACAGTTAAAAGATCAGTGACTGGTGCTGGGCTACAATATACGTACAGCGGTACCTTGGTACTCATCGTTAATTGATTCCAGGAGGTGCGATGAGTACCAAAAATGATGAGTACCAAACTAATTTTTCCCATAACTAATAATATAGTGAATCACAAGGCAGTGAACTGCAATAGGTTGTAACTTATGCATCAAATACCAAGCAAACGATGTGTACCGGGATAAAGCTTTTGTGTCAAAATGCATTGAGTACCAAGGTACTATTGTATAGAGGAGTTAAGGATGTTTTGCCTGCTTCAATTTCTTGTTTTGGCAGGGGCAAAACTACTATCAACTTGACTCTCCAACGGATAGGGCTGGTGGCAAATGCAGACAATGGCTCAGAATAGCAGTTTAGCTACCTATTGCCTCATATACACATAGCATAGCATGGAGGCACTCCAAACCAAGCAATTTCTGAGCATGAATCCAACATTGTTATCAAAGAGTTCTAAACCTTTGTCCAGAAATGGCCTGGCTGAGAGGTGACAAGGCCAGAGGAGAGGCACAAGGTGGCAGCTGATAAGCTTCACAAAGCTATAAAAGAATGGCGACACTGTGAATTTAATGTTAACTTTGTGGCTGGCCACACCCAGAAGTACCCTATGGATGGCCTTGGGACTGGAATCAAGTACACAAACAGTCACAGTGTCTCCACCTCTCATAATAAAAACAGTAAAAAAAATAGTCACAGAAAACTCCCTGTAAGCAAATAGAAAACTGTAATAAACAAAACAAGTCACACAGAGTTGGCTGGCCCACAGTTGCTGTTTAATTCAACCTCCCAGGAAGCTCTTTCAAGAGTACAAAAGTCATGTTTACATGGAAGCTGTGTAAGACTTGATGGCTGCCTTGGAAAAGATCAGTCTGACATCAGGCAGGATGTCAGAAGACATGAATGCTTCTTCCATACAGGAAGGTCCCAGGTTTGGTCTCGGACATCTTCAATTTGACCCGATGTAATGTGAGAAGACTAGTGGCATGGGGCTTTGCCTGATAACTTATCTCTACTGAAGAGAAGGAGGAAGCTCACCCAAACATATTAATTATTCCTCTATTCTAGTCTGGATTTCAGAAGGTAGCTGCAAAACAATCCAACTGTCTTTCCTTTTAACAGATCTGCAGCTCAGGAGCCAGGAGGATCAAAGGATGAATTCCTCATAAAGCAACTGAACGAACAAAATCAGTTTTGCTGCTGTTTCAACTACACCTGGAACAACTGAGCTCAATTTATCCATGTTCAGATGTCTGTGTATTGACTATCCGAGTATTGAAATATCTCCAAACTGAGACAGAGTCCTTATGTGTGTTCTGTCGGGCTCTCTGGTAAACTCCTCCCAAAAATTCACAAGTACAAATTTCAGACACACACACACACACGTTTGAAAATTCAAAACAATGTTCTTTATAATGAAAATTCACTTAACCTAAGCCCTCTTTTGGTATAGCAAAGAGCACTCGTCTCCAAACAAACTGGTAATTTGTACAAGTCCCTTATCAGTTCTGTGATACTTAGCTTGCAGCTGTGAGGCAATTCACAGTCCTTCTTCTTGCACAAAGTGAAACACACTTTGCTCTGGTTTAGTTTCAAAGCGGGGAAAAATCAGCACACAAAAGGTCAAAGTCAGTAAAGCAGTCACGAAACACAACGATCAGATAATCCTTCACAATGGCCAAACCCACAGGCTGCTATTTATAGCAGCCTCACTAATTACCACAGCCCCACCCAACCACAGGTGGCCTCATTTTCTTTGATAATAATCTCAGTTGTTTTTGCCTATGCATCGCTCTCCGGATGTGTGGCTGTATCATTAACTCTTGTTCTGAATCCAAGGAGGAGGTAGATAATTGATCTCCTTCTGAGCTGTCTGCCCCACTCTCCTCCTCCCTGTCACTCATGTCTTCTTGGTCAGAGGAGCCTTCATCAGCAGATTCCACCGGGGGCAAAACAGGCCTGCAGCATGTGGATGTCTCCCCCACATCCACAGTCCTTGGGGCAGGAGCTGGGCCAGAGCTAACCACAACAATGTGTAAGCATTTGTAGACACATTTCTATTAATGATCAGTTTGAGGCAGGGGCAGGTTGCTCTTACCTTCTGCTACTGGTGCGTTACGCATGCATGCGTGCATCTCCCAGGATGATTTTGCTTCTGTGCATGCGCAGGAAGCAAAAACGCACCCAAATCTTGTGACGGGATGCGTATGCCTGTGAGATTTTTGTGATATTTTGCTTCCGCACAAGCACAAAAAGAAAAAATTGCCCAAATCTCATGCACATGAGCGTCTCCTTGTGAGATTTTGCTTCTCCGCATGTGCAGAAAACAAAAAGATTCCCAAAATTAAAGAAAAAAGATGGCGGCACCCGAAGGACTGGCACCGGAATGGTCATGCACAAATTGCGCAATCTGGCAGCTGCTACTGGTGCACAGACGCCTACTGCAACGGTAGCAACCCATCACTGGTTTTGAGGGGGAAAGTAGGATTATCCCCCAAGTGTAAAGCTATTTTCAGCCTTCATGGTACTGTAACACCACAAGACTGATATGTGGGTGTTTTTTCTCAGTAAAAGTAAGGGCTGTAGACAAATTATGATACCAGCAGTAAATATTTGTGTTTCTAAACTTAGGTATCTTCCATCCCTGTCTTTGTTTTAAACAAAATTCTTGAAAATGCAACACTTGATTTGGACTGCTGAAGAAACTTATAAGAATCTTAACAAAAATAAGATATTTCTGTATGTTAACCCCTCAGTTAGATTACCAATGTTGACAACACACCCAGATTTAATAATTGTAAATAGCTAAAGGCCATTGCTTCCCCATCCAACTAGTCATTTTATTGTATCTACACAAAATGCTTCTTTTGCCTTAGATATCATGTTTGTACATTACTTTTTAGTAACTGTTCACAAAAGGGTGTACAATACAAGTTTAAGACATAATAATAAAACAAGGTGATATCCGCGGATAATGTTCAATCAATTAAACAGATATGTGATTTTTTAATTGGATTGCTCTGTGTCTTCATCCAAGATGTTGTGGGACCAAACAAGCCGGAGACAGCTGAGGCGTCTTCTAGACTTGATATGTTTTGTCTGAGTCAAGCCATTTACTAGGGTTGCCCTGGGGGTGGCTATTGTTTTAAAGCAAGTGAAGGCATCTTCTGATGCACAGAAGATGCCTTCATTTGCTTTAAAACAATAGCTGGAAAGTTGTAATTGTAAGTCAGTGACACTGGAGATTCCTTATCTTCTAAAGGAGTTTGCAATTAGCTTTGATCTTCAGCAGCATCCTAGCCACTGGACTGTTATCTTTTAACTCCTCTCACTGCCAAGATGAACTCGCATGCATGAATTTGGCTTGGATAAATGTTGCTTGCTATATAAAAAAATTGATTTGAAATATCAACGTGTGGATTCCTCCTTTGTTTTCAATCTGCGTAGGTCCAGGATAGAACACCATATGTCTCACCTAGTGACTCTGGGCAGCATAAATAACACAACAAAATGTCTAAAAACCATTAAAGCTACAATTTGAAGTAAAAGGCAAGAAAAAAGAATGACGACAAAGTATACGGAAAGTGTCCTGTCATACAAGTACCTAATTAGCTGAGCTCAATGATGGAATTCTCCAAGTTTGTTGGCAAAACCCTGTTTTGAAGGCCTTCAAGGAGAATAGGCTTGGGGCCAGCCTCACCTCTGGAGAATGACGTTTCCACAGAGTGGAAGGCAAATTTAGAAGCAATTTATCCATGATGACACTGCTCTTCCCTGAGGAATAGAGGCAATACAATAATAATAATAATAATAATAATAATAATAATTAATAATAATAATTTATTAGATTTGTATGCCACCCCTCTCCGTAGACTCAGACCGGCTCACAACAAAATAATAACAGTGTAACAAATCTACTATTAAAAACATCTAAAAACCAACATTAAACCATACAACACAATCATACCATTCGTAAATTATATAAGCCTGGGGGATCTCAGTCCCCCCATGCCTGGCGACATAGGTGGGTCTTTAGCAACTTACGAAAGACAAGGAGGATGGAAGTGGTTCTAATCTCAGGGGGGGAGTTGATTCCAGAGGGCCGGGGCCGCCATAGAGAAGACTCTTCCCCTGGGGCCCGCCAGACGACATTGTTTAGTCGATGGGACCCGGAGAAGGCCAATTCTGTGGGACCTTATCGGTTGCTGGGATTCATGTGCAGAAGGCAGTTTTGAAGGTAATCTGGTCCGATGCCATGTAGGGCTTTATAGGTCATTACCAACACTTTGAATTGTGACCGGAAACTAATCAGCAGCCAGTGCATACATATGACACATATGACTTCTGTCAGTCAGGGCTTCTTCACATTCAGCAACGAATTATAACCATTATGTTCCTGCCCATGTGCAGTACAAGCACAAGAGCCTTTGCTTGGAAGCAAGAGGAAGTCAAACAAAGCAGTGCAACCCTTTCGCTTTTAAAAGTCAGGACCATCATGCTCCAAAAAGCAGCTTCCAAGGGGCGAGCGAGTTCAAAGTGCAACGCCTTTCCCGGCTTTGCATTGCCCAAAAGCAACAAAGGGAACATGATTTGCATTCAGATAAAGGTGACCAAAGAACAAATTCAGATGGGAGACGTATAGAAGTAAGGGGGATTTAACATCTGAAGAGAGCCACACACTCCAATGAATGTGAGCCCTCGAGTTTTTTTGGCTCCTGCAATGTTTCCATTGCTTAGGCTACGGGAGCCCGTAGGGAACAAAAGTGGGGGGGGGGGGCAAAAACAGTGCAAATCAGGACAGTGAGATGCCAACGGCATTCAGAGCAGCGCTTCTGATTGAAAATCCAGGCCTCAGGAGGACATGAGAGCAGCGGTTGTATCAGAGAGCCCCTGTTCAAAGAATTCAGTCTAGCTTATCAGGAGGAGAAAATGTGAAGGGTATTTTCAGAACTACAGGAGGCGTATAAATGTCATGCAATTTTCTATGTTTTTCTTATCTTTGTCTTTCGGTGTATAAACACAAAATAATATGGTACGGAGATATCTTCAGTCAATTGGAAAATACCAGCTATATTTTCATTTCTGCGGTATATACAGTATATGCTAACACAGAGAGACACATAATCAAAGCATACTGAGTTTCTCTGAATCTATTATTGATATTAGTTTTCCACTTCAAATTCATAGCTCTAACTCTAGGTGGATTTTCATCCCAGTAGGATTTTCTCATTTATTTATCCAAGAAATGTAAATAAAGGAGGCTGAAAATGTTAAGAGCCTCTTAACCATAGCAAGCCTCTCCGAACGCATTGGTGGTATTTGTTTCCCTCTCTGAATTCACAGATGCCTAACCAGTGAAGGGCTACCAAAATTTTTACTACCACACTGTGAGTATGGCTGATTCTGTAGGTGTGGCTTGATGGTCATGTGACCGGGTAGGAGTGGCTTGCCGGCCATGTAACCCGGTGGGAGTAGCTTGACAATCATGTGGCTCATAAGTTCTTGCGGGGCCAGCGCGATTTTGCTGCTGCACATGTGGAGGAAGCAAAATCGCGCACGGAGCCACAGGTGCACCCATGTTTTGGCATGCGCGGAAGCAAAAAAACCTCACCGAAACACTGGCCCCGCAAGAACTTACAAGCCGTGGCGGCGAGTGTAATTTAGCGTTCCGGCTTGTAGCCCACCACTGTGGAAGCCATGCATGCACACATGTCTATAGAACACACAGAACTTCCACATATACCAATGAGCTGTCCAAATCTTCAAAACAGGTGGGGCGAAATGAAAAGCTAGTATCTCTCCTGTTATTTGCAATAATGAGTGAACATTGTGGAATTTAGTTTGAATTTTGCTCTACTGTTTGTGATTTCCAAACAGCTAATTAACTTTACTCATGACAGTACAAATTTTTGCAATGCATCATCTTTTTCACAGTTCTTCTGATACTGCAAATCAAATCACTGGATTTTATTGTTTACAAATTCTTTAATTATCCTTGTCTATCACATTTCAATCCAAATCTTGGGATAAATACTTAATGCTAATTACTACTTCATGCATGTCCTAATTTGTAGAGAATTTTCTGTTTTGTTATTCACAAAATAATTGTCAGATAAGTGTCAGATAAAAGTGAAATCGCATATTCTTCAATTTTATGCATATGCTTTTGAAGATAATTATGCTAAATCCTTGTCACTATGTTATACAACATGCAATGTTTCTTGGGGTTTTTTCATATTTGGCAAGTACTAATGGCCTGATAACAAATCCCGCCTGCAGTTTTTATTTAAAAACAAATATATTACTGATTTGGGGTATTATGTTGTAGCAGGACAAACCTGCTGTTTTCTATGATATACTAATGCAAAAGCCATCTGAAGCAATCAAATGAAACTGTTAGAAATCTAGGTGTGACAGCAGTGCACCCTAGTGGTAAAATATATAAAAAATGAAAATAGCAAAATGTGAGTGTTCTACCCAGGGGTCCCCAAACTTCAACTTTAAGACTTGTGAACGTCAACTCCCAGAATTCTCCAGCCAGCTATGCTGGGAGTTGAAGTCCACAACTCTTAAAGTTGCCAAGTTTGAAGATCTCTGTTACAGTAATAATAATCCAGCACCAAGTTTTTAAAATATTTTTCCCTTAGGACTCTTCCCAGGTTTATAAATTATGGTGAACCCCTAAAGACATTTTTATGGGTTATATGTATCAATATTTACTATATTAAAAATTAAAATCAACACACTCAGTGCTGCTAGCATTTCTCACGATTGCTTGATGAGATTTTAATATTGCATTATTTTTCAACACAAGCAGGCAAATAATTTTTGTTTGTGATGGAATGACTCTGGATAGTTTATAAGAGTAAAAACATACACAGATCCTCAGACTGGTGTCCAAAACTAAGTATAAAGTATGCATAGCAGAAGGTATAGAATAGAATAGAATAGAATAGAATAGAATTTTTATTGGCCAAGTGTGATTGGACACACAAGGAATTTGTCTTGGTGCATATGCTCCCAGCGTACATAAAAGAAAAAGATACATTTGTCAAGACTCACGTGGCACAACACTTAATGGTCATCCTGTTTGTCCTCAAACATTTGGGAGAATCTAGGGAGTGGGGTGCTCTTCGCACAGAATAGGTGTCGCCACGAAGAAGTCCAACAAGATTGTTTGATAGAAGGGATCCTGTGAATGACTTCTTTGCTAGAATTTGGTGAGGTGGGTAAAAACTGCCTAGAAAGGCAGCCCTGCAAGTAGGAAGCAACAACATGAAAACTATAGTACAATCTACAACATGCTTTGCAGAAAGAAAGAAAAAAAAAACCCTGAAAACCTAACTATGTCCCCCAGATCCATCTATTTTCTGGTCTTCAAGAACGCTGCAAGAAGATACTTGGACATCAAGTGTTTCTTGCTGTATGTACCCCGTGTCTCCAAATTTCACATACGGTACTTTGGAATTGGTCACTTTTGCTGAGAGACTTCTATAAATATTATCCAGGTAGTCTTCAACCTATTGCCACAATTGAACTCCAAGTTTCTGATGTTAACTGAGACAGTTGAGTTTGCTCCATTTTACAACTTTTTTTGCCACTGTTTAAGTGAATCACTGCACTTGATAAGTTAGTAATATAGGTAAGTTAGTAACATAGCTGCTAAATGAATCTGGCTTCCCCATTACTTTTGTTGTCACATTTGCAAATGGTGATCACCTGATCTTTGGATACAGCAACCATTGTAAACCAGTTGCCAAGCATCTCAATTCTGATCACATGATCATGGGGATGTCTCAAAGGTTGTGTGGAAAATAGTCATAAGTCACTTTTTTCAGTACCTTTATAACTTTGAATGGTCACTAAATGAATTGTTGTAAGTCGAGGGCAACCTGTAACAAACTATTTACGAGTCAGAGGAGAAGTCAGTTTCTTTCCACAGAAGCAGATTAAAGGATTAAACCGAAGGCTCGATTTGAATTAAATCTTAACTTTTAGCCACAACTGCATTCCAACTCTGTCTCTGTCTACACGTGAACTGGCCTGGATATTGAAATAATAGCCACTGGATCATTTTAAAGCAGGTCTTCAAACTTGGCAACTTTAACACTTGTGGACTTCAACTCCCAGAATTCTCTACCAGCTATGCTGGCTGGAAAATTCTGGGTGTTGAACTCCATAAGTCTTAAAGTTGCCAAGTTGAGGACCCCTGCAAGAATTTGAAGAAAATAGGAATACAGTATATCCACAACTCTTGCAATGAAACTGTAAACACATTACAGCCTTCTAAGAATCTGCATTGATAGATATGAACATAATTATAAATGATCTGGAATTTTCAGTTTGAGAAAGGTTGTTTGCTGATGACTACACCTTATTTGGGGAATTTAAAAATAGGGTTTAGAAAGAATTCCAAAAGATCTGCAATACAATTAAAAATATAGCTCTATCAAAAACAGAGTGATGTGCATTGTGGAAAGTCAACCCTAACATTCACATAAACTGCTGAGATCAGAGTAAATAGAAGCCATGAGAACTGCATGGATTTTCCTGAAAATGTCAAGCCAGTTTGTCGCAGCTATTTTTTAAAAAAGAACCCAACAATTTCCTCACTAGGGATAATTAGAAATGGAATCAAAACTCTATGTGAATGCCTTCATTCTTAGATGGGGGGTGGGGAGAGAATGGGAGATGGAAGTACAGTACTGTATTAGTAATCTGCTTTGAGATCTCCCAGAATATGCTGGATATAAAACATAACAAATTAATTTTTTTTAAATGCGCTTGGATCCTATTTCTAACGCAGAGTGCACTTTAGGATTAAATAAACCGTGATGGGGAGGGACTCTGTCGTCACAATAAACAAGCAAACTTTTATATCACCAGGTTAATTTTTTTATTTTTTTAGTCAAGTACGTATTGGTAGCATGCATAGGTTTAACGCTGTTTACATATACTGTATACACATGAGATTGGTACTAATAAGAGGGAAACATTAGGACAGGGACGGTAGGCACGCTGGTGCACTTATGCACCCCCCTTTGTGTATTTTATTTTATTTATTTATTTATTTTGTCCAATACATAATACACATTGAAGAGAAAGATATGTAATAATATAAGTAAAGAAAAGAATAGAAGAAAAGATATAAAAGTATAGGTGAACATATTTGAAAGGAAGAAAAGATAAATGAGATAAGGAGAGACAATTGGACAGGGGACAGAAGGCACACTGGTGCACTTATGCACGCCCCTTACTGAGTGGGTTTGTTTGTTTGCAACGTATTAACAGAACTGCTAACACAACGCACCGTGACCAATCTTAAAGAACACGCACTACATCAAGAGTAAGCAAAGTAGGCTCTTCTATGACTTGTGGACTTCAACTCCCAGATTTCCTGAGCCCTTCAAGTCCACATGTCATAGAAGAGCCTACCCCTGCACTACCCTAAAAAAGAGGACTATCTGCCGGAGACGAAGCAACCACATTCCCGCAGCAAGTTCCTGCATTAGAAAGGCCCGCCTTCCAAAAGTTTGCAGATCCACTAAAGGGCCCTCTTCCCGAAATACCCCTCCCAGGGAGTTGAATGAGTCGCGCGAGAGACGACGAGACTTCCATCCCGCGCGGAGGAAGTAAAGACCCGTCTTGCGCAGGCGCGAGTTGATTATCACCGCTTGAGCGACGCGGCGTGATGGCGGTAAGGCTTTGACTCTTGCGGTATCCAGTGCAATCCTTTATTCTTCTAAGAGGATGCGGGACCGTAGTAAGGACGGGGAATGGGGATGGAAGCGAGAGGGAAGATGCATCGGTTGGACCGGCTCCGTCTGCCGCTTTTGTTATTTTTAAGGTTAAAAGAGTTTCGCTTCCAGGAGCTGGAGAAGTCGTGCGCGCGGGCGTTTTCTGATGGTGCGGGTAACTGAGATTGCAAAGATCCCGGCGATTATTAGACGGCAGCAGTCAGGAATAGACTTAGTGGTTGCCTTGTTTCGTGCAGGCCCGATCTATAATAGCCCACTGGTCTCCCAAAAACGAAATGGAGGGCAGATCTCTGTATTATGAAAACGCAAACTTAATTGTTTCTTTGGAAATATCCATGGGGGGGGGATCCACTTTATGTTTTTATTGTGCCACTCTGGACCTTCCTTTAATATAAATATAATATAAATTTAAATAAATAAATTTTGGGCAAGTTTCCCGACGGTTTAAAAACATGGTGGGGTGTTTCATTTTGGTTTTTCTTTTTTGAAGAAAATGGGAGAGGATAGGTGACCAGCTTTTGTTCATCTTAGGAATAGTTGTATATCTTTTGTACAATTGATATGTGGATTCTTCAGGTCAGCTCTATCTCCACCCACGTGTGTGATAAGAAGACTGCAATTCCATAATTTTTGTGCACCTGAAGGGAATTAATTTGCAAAAGCAAATCATTAAGAGGTTGTTCCTCAGCATGTCTTGGGTGTCTGTTCACGAGTATAAATGAAAATATAATTTATTCCCTAATTTATACCATACAGCCCAGAAACATCTCAAGTCTCTCGATTGGAGGACATGACTCTCCATCAACTTGCACGCATAAGGTATGTTTAAAATTCAGTAGGGGGTCAGTATTAGGATTTGTTTGCTGCTCAAAAAGACAGATTTGGGTTGGGTTAGTAACTTTCATCAAAGGTATAAAGAACTGAGCTACTGATGATACAGAGTTATCCCTGTCTGAAAAGAGAAAGTTATTCTTTTTGTGGAATTGTGGATACTGAAGTTCAGTCCTGGAAGATATTAAAAGCAAATGATAAAGCTTTAAAAAAATAAAGCTGTCTCTAATAATATGTCTAACTGATCCTCAGGTTGCAAGATTGCAAGTATTTGTCATGGAGTCAACCAAGACAGGAATGCAGATGTCATATATCTTTATTGTGAGCTCTAATCCCAAGAAAATTCCTTTTTGGAGCAAAGAGTGTTTGTGATGCATCTCTTCTGATCTACATTCCAAGGTATGTGTGTGCTTGGATGCTCTTGAGGGCAGCAGTTAATGAAAGTTGGACACTATTAAAGCAAAGAACTGCCATTTTCAAATATTTGAAAAATGTGAGCAACCATGCTTGGGGGGGGGGGGCGGCAAATGCCCAACTGCTCCAAACAGATTTTCTTTTTGGCCTGAAATGTTAAGAGCTTTAGTCTGAGTTCAGTGGACTTAACCCTGGTCAAGAGAACTCTTGAACTTTCCACTTACTGGGTAATTTCCATTTTAAAATTTTGTAGTCATTCTGAAGATAATTAAAATTTGGAGTATTAATCAGAAGCAGGAAATAATGTTTCATGTTGGTAACTTGCTGGAATACTCTTTAAACACATCCAATGTGATGCATTCTTTTTCTTTGGAGAGTCAATAAGGTGTATGTATATATTACTGTGCTGCTTAAGGATTAAGAACTTTTAATTTGCTCCAAATTATACTTGCATGATCTTGAGTGACTTATTGGCAGCTTGTTCAGGGCCATGTATATTAGTTAGGTTAGTTGATGAAATCAAATTGTGTTAGGTTTACAGAATTCTTATATCATAATTTGTAAACCAAGTGGTAGGGTGTAAACATTGCATTGAGGCAAAACAATTTTGGGGTTTTCTGGTCCTTCATGCAAATACAGGTAATCCTCATTTAACCACCACTTGTTCAGTGACTATTCAAAACTAATGTGCTGAATGAGTGGGATTTACAACCCATACTCATGGTTGCAGCATTCCAGTGTCAGCGTAATCATACGATTGTGAGTCAGGCATTTGGCAACTGGCTTTGTGGTCACCGTTTTTAACCTTCACTGCCAGTTTCCAACAAGCAAAATCAAAAAAGGAAGCTGGAAAGAATTCACAAAAAATGGCAATCCTGTAACTCGGAGACACTTTAACTAAATGGAATTCACCTATTAGTAACTGAACTTGTGGAATGGTTATAAGTCTGTTGTCATGTGACAGCCTGCTTTATAACTATCCAGCTTAGCAGGGAGGTTTCTGGTCCCAGGTACTGTTGGTAGATGTCCTCACTTGTTTGTACTAAGTAAGTCCACCCTGCTTTAGAGTTTCAAGATCAGA
Source organism: Erythrolamprus reginae (assembly GCF_031021105.1). NCBI lineage: Eukaryota > Metazoa > Chordata > Lepidosauria > Squamata > Dipsadidae > Erythrolamprus > Erythrolamprus reginae. The sequence goes on along the minus strand of NC_091951.1, from coordinate 149,048,985 downwards.
CTGTGTTAACTTAAGAATACTTATTTCTCCAGCTGGATTTTAAGTGCCTTTCGGCTTTTTGGCACTTGTTTATTCAAGCCTGTGATGTGATGTTATCCCTGTCTGAAAATTCAACCATGAGGGAAAATTAATATCAACTGAGGCTATTCACCAAGGAGTGGTCTTCTGTAGTTGCATTGCATTGGCATCCTTCAATTTGGGAATGGGCCAAATCTGGGCTGGTTCTGAGAAGAAAAACATTTCTAAGTCAAGTTTTCTCAATGAATTTCAGTTGTGAGTTGGGCAATAGCTCAGAATGCCACTGGCCACTCCAGTTTACGTCTCCCTCTCAGTCAAATGATCAAGGTCAAAATCCATGCTGCCAGTCCTGTGTTCTCATGTTGTCAAAGAGTGGACAATCGAGTGAAATTCATATGTCAACTGTATTTTTATCTCTTTCTCCCCCTTTAATTTCTTACAGCTTAGGTATAAATTGCCCGCTTAAAGAAGCAGCAAGGTGAATTTGGAGCGGATAACAACAGACATGTACCTGGAAGGCAAAATCATGAAACTGTCTCTCATTTACTTTGGCCATGTCACCTGGGGGAATTCACTGGAGAAAGTAATGATGTTTGGAAAAGTTAGAGGTAAAAGGAAATCAGGCCGCCAAAAAACACTGGCTGGATACTATCAAGGCTGACACCCAAACAGAGCAGGATTGGATGATGTAGAGAGACCTGGCCCATAAAATCGCCAAGGATCTGACACAATTGAATGGATGGCATCAACAACAACAGATCTATAAGGTTTAATACGTTTATTAAAAGGTTTTGGGGGGGAAGGTTTTAATAAAATATTATATATACATTAACTTGTTTTTTTAATTATGGGTATAATCAGAATGCAGCAGGAAACATTTCGGCAATATTGGTTGGTTTTGAAAAGGGCTGAATCCTTTTCTCTGTTGAAAGAATGTTTCAGGCCATTAAAAGATTACACAAGGTACCTCTTGTCCTGTAGTTTGTTAGCAGTCAGGTCCATCAAGGAAGCCCTGAGACTTTACTATTGGCTCTGCCCCTTCATGTTCTCAGGTTTAAGAGATGTGCTATCCTTGATCCTGGATGTGAGGTAGCTAAGTGAATTACTATGTTTTTCGGAGTATAGGACACACCTTTTAACTCTCAAAAAGAGGGCCAAAAACTGGATTATACTGAATGCTGCATCAGACATACCCGGGTGGAGGGAGTTGACATGACGGTAGTAATAGCCACAAAGGGTGGGAACAGACAGTTCATTGTTGGTATTCCAGGAGATTGATCCAACCGCCAATCAGATAGGTGAAAGAGGTCTATGGAACTGATAGCTGAGGACCCCTGCCACGCCTTACCGTCTAAGCGGTAGAGAGTGAGAGCAGCTGCTGCCACTGTTGGGTGCCTGAAATGAGCCCTCCCCACTGCTGCTGCCTGAAAAACATTGCTGCCCTTCCTGCACAAAGCCTGCTCCCAGACTGCCTGAGGAGCTGCTGCCCCCATTGTGTTCTAGGGAGCTGACTAACAGGGTAGGAAAGGAGGAAAGGCACGCAGGCGACAGGACGACACCCTGGGCTACAGCCAGAGTCAGCAGCAGAACAACCACGTGCACACTCATTTGGATTGCAGGTATATTTGGCACAGGGTGACTAGGAAGGAAGGAAACTGTTTCCTTTGCCTGCATCCTTGCACTTTCTCTGCTGAAGCTGCCATTTCGATCGCTTCTGTTCTGCCGGTTCCAATAGGCAAGAGAAATGCTGTAACTTCATTATCTCCCCTTTTGATTTTCCTTTCCTGAATCTGGTGATATGGCTCTTTGTAAATAGCACTGAGAAATTCAAAGAGCAAAGGGGCCACAATTAACAGGAGGACTAGCTCAGGAATGGGAGTTGAAGTTCACAAGTCTTAAGTTTCCAAGTTTGAAGACACATGGGTTAGAGATTAGAGGTGCAAGGGTCTTTTAAGACTTTTAAGACTATTAGAGGGATGAACTACAGGTGGTGCAAAATGCAGCCACGCGAGCAGTCGTGGTCATGCCAAGGCATGCCCTTGTTTCTCAAGCACTCCATGAGTTGCATTGGGTGCTGATTGGTCTCCGAACACAATTCAAAGTGTTGGTTATGACCTATGAAGCGCTATATGGCATGGAATCAGATTACCTGTGGGCCCATCGTCTGCCTTATGTATTCCAGTGACCAGTTAGGTTCTACAGAGTTGGGTTTCTCCAGGTCCCGCCAGCCAAATAGTGTCGTCTGGTGGGGCCTAGGGGAAGAGCCTTCTCCGGTGGCCCTGGCCCTCTGGAATCAGCTCCCCCCAGATATTTGTACTGCCCCCACCTGGCCTGAAAAATGCATTTCTGCCGATAGGTCTGGGGCCACTGAAATTTTAACATAAGTTAGATTTCTATGTTTTTAGTATTGAGACTTTTAGAGTATTTTAATATTCAATTTCTTCATGTTTTGTAATTGTTTACTGTTAGCCAGCCTAAGTCCCAGGAGAAGGGTGGCATAGAATCTGATTAGTAAATGTATTAATAAATAAATAATAAAGTGCGATTTGGGGAGTTGAAGTCCACAAGTCTTAAAGTTGCCAGGTTTGAAAACCCTTCGATCCGTAATCACTAACCCCAGGGTCTTCAAACCTGGCAACTTTAAGATTTGTGAACTTTCAACTCCCATTCCTGAGCTAGCATGACTGGAGGGGGGATTCTGGCAGTTGAAGTCCATAAAATTGCCAAGTTCAAAGTTTAGGGTGAGTGTATTTGTGTATGAATGTATGAACATGGTTTCAGCTAAAGTGCTTATAAAGGAAACATTGTTCTTTCTTGCAGAAAAATGTCAAAGCCAAAAAGGGAAGCATATAAAATCTCTTTCAAGCTGGAAGTCGTGAAATATGCTGAAGGACAGAAGCGGAGAAACATTTTGGACTGTCTCCAACTGAAAAAATGATAGAGTGGAGGAAACAGGTGGATCAGATGCAAAAGGTAAAGGATAAAAGTTCACTATTGGAACGCTACAAAGAAAATCTTTACAAGATGTTCTATCGATGACATTACACCCTTGCCAGGCTTGCTAAGTTTTATCCCAGCATAGATGCTACATGCTGGAAATGCAAAAAAGAATTTGGAACCTACTACCATCTGTAGTGGTCATGCCCAGTGGCACGTAATTATTGCTTGAAAATTAAGAGATGGATAAAAGAAATATTGCAATGCGATCTAAGGCTGAAACCAGAGACCTACCTTTTAGGGATTGTTAGAGGGCAATACGCAAAATCATACTACTACCTTATCATCCACATAATAACTGCAGGGAGACTAGCATACACAAAAACCTAGAAGGACAATAATCTCCCAATAGATAATACGGTTATAAGTAGACTTATGGAGTGCGCTGAAATTTCCACGCTCAAATTTGAACTACAAAATAAGCAAGAGAAAGATTTTTATACAATTTGGGAAAACTTTTACAAATGGCTTGAAACCGGAAGGAACAACCAACAAATAAGTAAATACTGTAATACATTGACATGATTGATAATTTCGAGGGAAGTGCCCGTTTAGACTTTTATTTACCTAATAAACCAGCAAAGTGGTGTAAAGCAGCAGTCCCCAAACTACGTCCCGCGGGACGCATGCGCCTTGCCGAGGCCATTTATCCAGCTCGCGGCGGCACATGAGATTTTACACCTAGATATAAGTTCCTGAATCTCCCGTCCATTCACCGCGGTCTGCTGCTGAGGGTCTGGTGGTGGCAAAAAATAATGCATTTGTTTTATAGAGAGAAATTGACTCCAATTGGAACAAAAATAAGCTGCATAAAAGAAGAATTTTCATTGAAGAATTAGGAAAATCCCTAATTAGACCATGTATTGAAGCCAGAACAGTGAATTCCAGAGCTGAAGGAGCAGCATCCATTATGAAGAATATCTAGCAGCATGATCCAGAAAGAGACTCCATGGCCTCCACCAACACAGCTACAGAGAAAAAAATGGGGAGATGTAGCCTCTGTCCTCCTTCCAGTGATAATAAAATTAATATTACTTGTGCTAGGTGTAAAAATATTGTTTGCAAAGGACATGCCTCTTATTTTTGTGATGAATGTAAAAAATAGAACCTGTTGTCAAACTTTTTATACATACAAACTTTTTGTTATTTTTCATTTGTTTTATAAAATATGCAGTTATATTTAGTTAGATTTAAAGTTACATAAGCATGTTTGTTATTTGTGTGTAGAATACAATAAAGCAAACAGCCCGTGTTACCTTTTTCTGAGCAAAATAAATAAGCGTCATATTTTCATTTCTTTTTTCATTTGTTTATGATCAGGAATGTTCAAATTAGATCCCACTGCTAAAGATATTCAAAAAATTTGGAACTGGCAGGCTAATCTATATATAAAGTGAAATAATTGCACACAGCTGGTTGGCCGGGGGAGGCCCTTTTCTGAGCAAAATAAAAAAATCATTTCTTTTCATTTCATTTTTTATTTGTTTATGTTTAGAAATGTTCAAATTAGTATGCCAAAGATATTCAAAAAATTTGGAACTGGCAGGCTAATCTATATATAAAGTGAAATAATTGCACACAGCGGAGAGGGAGGCCCTTTTCTGAGCAAAATAAGCATCATTTTTTTATTTTTCATTTCATTATGTTCAGAAATGTTCAAATTAGTATGTCAAAGGTATTCAAAAAAATCCATATTTTGCAGGCTAATCTATAAATTGAAAAAATTGCACACAGCCGGGGGGTGGGGGCGGGCTTTTTTGAGCAAAATAAAGAAGCATTAATCATTATGTTCAGAAATGTTCAAATTAGTATACTAGCGAAAAAAGTATTTTTTTTAAAAAAAAACCACTTCCAGTAGATAAAACCAACCTTTTTTTACTCCATGTCTAAAAGGACCTGGAACAGAATAAGTGTATAGTAAATGCAAACAGAACAGCAGGGTTAATTGTTCATTGCTCTTTTTGAATTGTATCGTCGTTTTATTTGTGAATTATTATTTTTTTTAAAAGCAAACAATGTTCATGGGCTTCCAGTAAAGTGGCCACAGTAAATGAGATATTGGATCACAGGTCACTGGAATAGTGGCTGCAGTCACCACAAAAATGGTGATATATTGCTACACAGAAAGGCATTCAGGATTTTACTGATCACCATTGTGGTGTTTTATATTTATAAGGTGATCTGGCCTTGCTATGCGCACCAAAACTAGAACTGCGGAGTCCCTCTAACTTTTAATATGCCATCAAATAGGACTGTTGATGTAAAAGGTACCAAAAGCATAACAGTGAAAACCTCAGGACATGAGAAAACACATTACATGATTATGTTGTCCTGCTGTGCAGATGGCACCAAATGGCCACCTATGTTGGATTGAAAAAGTGGTCCAACCATTGTGGAGGGCTTCCAAAAACAGCTTTATTAGTGCTCGAACAGTTTAGAGCACATATTAGTGAAACCACAAAGAAAAGATTCAAAGAAGTGAAGACTCATTTAGTTGTAATTCCTGGGGGTCTTACCAACCAGTTGCAGTCTTTTGACGTTTCCATCAACAAGCCATTCAAAGTATACATGCGAGGAGAATGGAACAGATGGATGGCTGCCTCTAAAGCCTTACATGGCTTAGGACCAAGTTACTTATGAGACCGTTTCCAGCCTCATGTATCCCAGCAACTGGTCAAAGCCCACAGTCTGCCTTCTCCAGGTCCCATCAGCCAAGCAATGCCAGCTGGCGGGTTCTAGGGGAAGGACCTCTGGCAGCTCTGACCCTCTGGAACCAAATCCCTCTGGAGATTCGCACTGCCCCCACTTTCCTGGACTTCCTCACCCTTGCCAGGAGGCTTGGAACCTTTGAGCTCTAACATCTTGCTCTGACCATTAGTATGATAGGAAGTAAATAGGAAGCACCATATCTACCCCTGTCCCTGTTAAAAGCGGTGTCCCCCAAGGTAGTGTTCTGGGACCAACGCTCTTCATTCTCTACATCAATGACCTTTGTGATCTCATCACAAGCAACTGTTCTCTGCAGACGATGTAAAACTCTTCAACACCACCGATAACACAATTGCTCTCCAAAAAGACCTAGACTCTGTTTCTGATTGGTCTAACACATGGCAATTCCAAAACTCAACCAGCAAATGCTCTGTCCTTCACATCGGCAAAAAAAATCAAAACTCCAAATACAAACAATTAACAAATTATCAAAGATAATTCCCATTCAGTGAAGGACCTCGGAATACTAATAAGATATTAACTTAATATTAACTGTTCCAAACTTGACTAAAAAATACGACTTTAGTAATCGAGTTGTCAAAGCGTGGAATTCACTACCAGACTCTAGTATCATCCTTTACCCTTAAACTATCCACGGTTGACCTCTTCCAGTTCCTAAGAGGTCAGTAAGGGGTGTACATAAGTGCACCAGAGTGCCTACCGTCCCCTGTCCTATTGTCTCTCCTATATCTCCTATATCTTCTCTTCTATACCTATATCTTTTCCTGCTATTGTCTCATAGTTATATTTTACTCCTTTATTTTATCCTCTATTCCCCCTTTAATACATTCTACCTGATTATATCCTCTATAACCCTCATTGTGTATTATTGTGTATTGGACAAAACAAATAAAATAAATTGTGGTGTGAATGAGTGTGGTTCCATGGTTTTATAACGTGGGTTTTTTAGATACTTTTAATATTATATGTTGTGAACTGCCCTGAGTTGTGCCTGAGTGTATGGCACATAAGTCCAATAAATGAAAACAAATAATGATCTGACACCCTCTGGTCTAATGAGGAAGCCCACTGTCACTCAAGTGTGTGAATGGGTGAACATCATGGAACTCAGTGAAGGATGAAATTGTTACACAATCCTTCAAAATACGTGGCACTAGCAATGCCTTGGATGGAACTGAAGATGATATCTTTTATGAAGATAGCAAAGAAAGTGATTGTGAACAATCGAGCTGCCTAAACACTGACACCAGTGACGATGAGGAGTTCTTGGGGTTTCCAGAAAATTACAGTGCTTGAACCTTAAAGTCTCTCCTCTTTTGTTAATGACAGTGATGATGGTTCTTAATATCGCTGTTGACTTTACATGGCTGTAAAAAGTATTCTGTTATACCAGTATCTTATTAAATAATATGCTACTACACCATTTGGCTCAGAATACACTTTTCTTGTTTTCCTCCTCCAAAATCTATTTATTTTATTTATTTATTTATTAGATTTGTATGCCGCCCCTCTCCGAAGACTCTAGGCACGTCTTATACTCTGAAAAATATTTGTTCAGTGTTTTACATAATTTGTAGGGGATGGCTGTTATTTCAGTAATTACTTTATTCAGTGCTTCACATTCTTGTTACAAAATAGGCAGAGTCTGGACCCTATTTTGTAATGCAATTCTGGAGCACGCTGGGCATTAGCCCTGTTGATGATATTACTCCACAATGCAGCCTTCCATAAAGCAACGGCCCTGGATATGTGTGCTAATCTACCTAAGCTTTCTGCTACCGTGTTTCCCCGATAGTAAGACCCCCCCGATTGTAAGACATATGGGGGGTTTCAGGGGGGTCGGCAAATATAAGCCATACCCCGAAAGTAAGACATATGTCTTACTTTCGGGGAAACACGGTACTAAAAGCGAGGGAGGCGTTGGAGCAGTTCGCGGCGCCCTGGCGGCGGTTTCCTCCGCTTTCACGGCGCAGGTCCGCTCGCTCGTCCCCGCAACCGACCCGTTTCCCTGACACGCGTCTGGAGGGGAGGAGCCGCTCTGCACAGTTGGGCAGCCCTGCCTGCCGGAAAGGAGGCGGGCGAAGGAGGGCGCAGCTCCGGCCGCCCGCTCAGCTCGCTTCTACAACTTCGGACCAGCGCCGTCCTTCGCCTCGCATTTCCGGGTTGGCGAGCCTGGATTGTTTTTCCTGCGAGCGCTGGTCCCCGCGAAGCCTTCTGCGCCTGACTCGGCGAGGCGAGAGGGAAGAAGGAGAAGCGCAAGTGGATGCGGAGCGAAGGACGGATAAATGCCTCCCGGGCGCTCCGCATCCACTTGCGCTTCTCCTTCTTCCCTCTCGCCTCGCCGAGTCAGGCGCAGAAGGCTTCGCGGGGACCAGCGCTCGCAGGAAAAACAATCCAGGCTCGCCAACCCGGAAATGCGAGGCGAAGGACGGCACTGGTCCGAAGTTGTAGAAGCGAGCCGAGCGGGTGGGCGGAGCTGCGCCCTCCTTTGCCCGCCTCCTTTCTGGCAGGCAGGGCTGTCCAACTGCGCAGAGCGGCTCCTCCCCTCCAGACGCATGTCGGGGAAGCGGGTCGGTTGTGGGGACGAGCGAGCGGACCAGCGCCGTCAAAGCGGAGGGAACCGCCGCCAGGGCTGCTGCCGCGCTGCCGAGCAGATCAGCTGCTGGCCGGCCGAAGAAACCTTCCCTGGGTCTTCCCGACTTCACCCTGTCAATTTGGTGAGTGGAGGCAGGAAACGGCGGGGGGGGGGGGGTATGTAAGACATACCCCGAAAGTAAGACCTAGTGGGGCTTTTGGGGGTAAAAAGAAAGTAAGACACTGTCTTACTATCAGGGAAACACGGTAGGTGAATATCTTTGTGTTGCAGACTGGAGGGGGCAATGGATTATTACATTTGTGAACCAAGGTTGGAACTAGTAATTTCCTCGCTGAAGGCTTAGTCTCTCAACAATGCCTGAGGGTCTTCAGGCCAATCTTAGAAACATAGAAGATTGAGGGCAGAAAAAGACCTCATGGTCCATCTAGTCTGCCCTTATACTATTTCCTGTATTTTATCTTACAATGGATATATATTTATCCCAGGCATGTTTAAATTCAGTTACTGTGGATTTACCAACCACGTCTGCTGGAAGTTTGTTCCAAGGATCTACTACTCTTTCAGTAAAATAATATTTTCTCATGTTGCTTTTGATCTTTCCCCCAACTAACTTCAGATTGTGTCCCCTTGTTCTTGTGTTCACTTTCCTATTAAAAACACTCCCCTCCTGAACCTTATTTAACCCTTTGACATATTTAAATGTTTCGATCATGTCCCCCCTTTTCCTTCTGTCCTCCAGACTACACAGATTGAGTTCATTAAGTCTTTCCTGATACGTTTTATACTTAAGACCTTCCACCATTCTTGTAGCCCGTCTTTGGACCCGTTCAATTTTGTCAATATCTTTTTGTAGGTGAGGTCTCCAGAACTGAACACAGTATTCCAAATGTGGTCTCACCTTATCACCAGAACCCTTGTGTTTGGGATGAGGACAGTGGCTGTGGTATCCTGCACTGGCCTGAAAATGCTCCTTTATTGCTCGCTTCCTTTTATCTTAGTAGCAGGACCTTCAGAAAACTAATGGGCAGGACTGAATGTCTTTCTCATTCATTTTACAATAATGAGCGTGAAACAAGCTTTTCTTTTTCAGCTAGTCTTCCTTGGTTTAATTTATTCAGCCAGAAGGACAGAATTTTCTATTCCTCTTTCCCACCCTCCACCCCATGAAAAGAAACAAAAGCACAAAGATCATTCAACATTTATGCGATTATACAAAGTGGGGAAACGTTTCGGATTACATCTCTCTATTCCCCTTATGTGTGTGCAACCCTTTGTCCCTAGCCATTACTTTTCAGCAGAACAAAGACATGATTCTGATCTTCCCGTTGCTATTTACACTTACCTTACAAACACCCAATGTGAGGTGTTCGCAAGGTTACTTGTATCAACAATATCTCTTCCTTTGGCTTCTAGTGGTTGTTTTAATTTGCTTGAGAGGAAATTTTGGCCCATGTGGACCACAGTTCAAGTTACTCTTCCCTTCTCACTAGGTACATTTCCCCCCTAGGCGCTTTGATGAGGTTGTGCACCTTGTGAAACAAAGCATGCATCCTGTCAACCAGAGGGATGACACAGCTCAGATTGCATAATGCACCTGGATAGCGCTAGATTTTTTTTTCCCCTTCCCCATTTTTTAAAAACCTATTTGGTGACCCGTGTTCCTCAACACAAATTCTGCTGGGACATCTGGGCAGATGCCTCCAAAACGTTTCCAAAAGTAGCAGGTGAATTTTTATTTTATTTTTCTTACTTGAGCACAGGTGAATATGTTTACATATAGGAAATTGTAAGACAAATAAATTTCAATAATGGTTAATAAAAATTGTATAAATTAAATTATATTGCTCTGTTCGTTTTGTGGGTGATATCATTCCCACTTAGTTTGGATGAATTCAAAATTCAGTTTGATATTCACAGGGCTTGAAGCTTCATCCTAGGGGGAAAAAAAGTTGTACCTTCCTGGTATAAAAAATACTGTTGGTTTTGACCCTATGCCTGCCTTTTAGACAGACACCCTGTTTTCCCGAAAATAAGTCACCCCCCGAAAGTAAGACATAGGAGAGGTTTCATAGAATTGCCTAATATAAGGCATCCCCCGAAAGTAAGATGTAGGAGACGTTTCGTTTTGCAGCATTCCCAAACATCCTGTTCCCTCTAATATCCTGTTCCAAATAACCATAGGCAACACCTATGTGGCCGCGAACCCAACACCCTTGTTCAGCAATAAATGGGAATTCTTCTTCATTGAAAAAAAAATAAGACATCCCCTGAAAATAAGACATAGCACATTTTTGAAAGCAAAAATTAATATAAGATGCTGTCTTATTTTCGGGAAAACAGGTCACACATGTATGTGAAAATGACTTATATCGAGTTTTGATTAAATCAATGTGCGTTGGAGTAAATGAAAACAGATTATGAAATCAATTAAAGTTTCAGCCTTGACACTAAGGAGTCGAGGTTGCGCGGTGGGTAGAGTGCAGTTCTGCAGGCCACTAAAGCTGACTGCTAGATCTGCAGGTCAGCGGTTCAAATCTCATCACCAACTCAAGGTTGACTCAGCCTTCCATCCTTCCCAGATCGGTAAAATGAGGACCCGGATTGTGGGGGCAATATGCTGGCTCTGTTAAAAAGTGCTATTGCTAACATGTTGTAAGCCACCTGGAGTCTAAGGAGAAGGGCGGCATAAAAAAAATTGAATAAATAAATAAGACAGCATGTTGTAATAGTCATTCCAATTTTCTAGAGATGTTATTTAAAATACCATGGAGAAGAGAAAAAGACTGTGAAAACATAAAAGAACTGAAGATCCCACTAATCCTAAGTGCTAATCCTAACTGCTAAAGCCCACTGCAACAATATCGCCAAAAAAGCCTCTAGAGTTGTTAACCTGATCCTACGCAGCTTCTGCTCAGGCAACCTCACTCTACTCACAAGAGCCTACAAAACTTTTGCCAGACCCATCCTAGACTACTGCTAATCTGTCTGGAACCCATACCACATCTCAGACATCAACACCCTTGAAAATGTCCAAGGATATTTCACCAGAAGAGCCCTTCACTCCTCCACTCGAAATAGAATACCCTATGAGACTAGACTTTCAATCCTGGGCCTAGAAAGCCTAGAACTATGATACCTAAAACACGATTTGAGTATTGCCCACAAGATCATATGCTGCAATGTCTTACCAGTTAATGACTACTTCAGCTTCAACCGCAATAACACAAGAGCACGCAACAGATTCAAACTTAATACGAACCGCGCCAAACTTGACTGTAAAAAATATGATTTCAACAATCGAGTTATCGAAGCGTGGAACTCATTACCAGACTCAATTGTGTCAACCCCTAACCCCCAACATTTCTCCCTTAGACTCTCCACGATTGACCTCTCCAGGTTCCTAAGAGGCCAGTAAGGGGCGTACATAAGTGCACTGGTGTGTCTTTCGTCCCCTGTCCAATTGTCTTTCCTTTCTTTCACCTATCTTATATATTCTCTTCCTTTCATATATCCTCTCCTCTAAGTTCACTTTCACCCTCTTTTATATTATCACATGTCTATTTTCTTCCTGTGTATTTATGTATTGGACAAATGAATAAATAAATAAAAATAAAAAATAAATGCCAGCCTGCAATTGGAGTGCATTTTATAGCCTCTTGTTCCATGAAGCCTTGAATTCCTACGTTTGGAATTCAGAGTCTGCAGCCAGTCCTATGCACCATGGGTGGTGGTAGGGGTGTCTCAGAATCCTGAAATTTTTTATTGTGTGGTGCTACATTGCAGAGACAGCAGCGGTGAAACCTAGCACATGTGCAGAGGGTTAAAAACAAAATTGTGATGTCCGGGCAGGTGGGCAGAGTCTTGTACTGTCACCACTACTAGTTTGTTGAACCACCAGCAACTGCCACTACCGATGTGCCCGAACCAGTAGCATTTCACCCCGAGGGACACAATCAATTTTGAATAATCTACAGACAATAACAATGAGAAAATTAAACAGCAGAAGAAAGGGTTGTAAGTCAAGACCTTTCTGTGGTTGTTTAATGTCTCAATGCAGCTGCAAAAGCAGGCAGGCTTTTACAGGCGGGCAATCAATTTTACAGAAAGTGACCAAATGAGACTGAGCAAACAAAAACAAACCCAGTTCTCCATTTGCTTTCAGAAGAGAGAAGATGCGGTGGAATGGCACATGTCTAGCATGACCCACAAATGATAGGAATCCTTTAACAAACTGGGAGAATTCTTGGACTGGAACAACTGGATTCAGACCAATGAGAACAAATGAAAGATTTTTCAGGAATTATATCACAGTGGTTGGCAATTTGCAATCCCAGCCTCCCAATCCACCCCTAGGCAACCTTTATTATTTATTTTATTTAATTATTTATTCATTTTTCCAATACACAAATACATAGGAAGAAAAATAGACATGTAGTAATATATATAAGGGTAAAGTGAACTTAGAGGAGAGGATATAGGAAAGAAAGAAAATATATATGGTAAGTGAGAGAAAGGAAAGACAATTGGACAGGGGACGAAAGGCACACCAGTGCACTTATGTACGCCCCTTACTGGCTTCTTAGGAACCTGGAGAGGTCAATCGTGGAGAGTCTAAGGGAGAAGTGTTGGGGGTTAGGGATTGATACAATTGAGTCTGGCAATGAGTTCCACGCTTCGATAACTTGATTGTTGAAATCATATTTTTTACAGTCAAGTTTGGAGCGGTTTGTATTAAGTTTGAATCTGTTGCCTGCTCTTGTGTTGTTGCGTTTGGAGACCTTGGGTCTCCAAACAAGACTGTGCAAGTGGAGGGGGAACGTATGAAGCTTCATTTGCACATTGGCAGGATTATGTTAGGTGTGTGAAACCATTCCCCCCTCTAGATCTGAGCTGAGTCGACCGAGCCAGCCAATTGACATTACTACACCTGGGAAAGCAACTCCACCTCCTCAGTCGGCCAACTCCTTTCTATTGTGATCTCTTCTTTGAGGGTTCCTATTGGACTTTCAAAGATTTCCATTTGAGATGGAGTCCTAGACTGGTTTTATTTTCACCCCTATATGGGTACAAGAATTGGAAACAAGTAAGAGCAATACTCAAATGTGTTGTAATGGGCAGTAGGAATAATACTGAGGAAATAGGAGAAAAAGCCACAGCAAAGGCCAGTCAGATAAATGAAATTTGAGTTTAGGGCAGAAAATTAATTTGAGAAAGCATTTCAGATATAACTGGTTCTCATTGGAGATAACAGGAGGAAAGAGGAGGCACATCCAGACTTGGAAGATTCTATTACTGTAACTTTATAATACCATAATAGTAATGTGGGCATTCCTGACATGGATCAGATGAAGGGCTGATATAAAGACCAGAAAAATGAGAAACCCCCAACTTCCTTTACGATATCTGGTAGGACTGGTTATAATGGCCCCTGGCAGACTCTTGTGCTGCCATCTAACAAGAGGAGTGGGTTATTTGGAACAAGGGATACCTGTAACAGGCTATATTGTGATAATAATCATGGCCACAGCCCCATGTTTTGTTTTAATACTCTGCCTCCTGATCCGTTACCCACTTGTTCATCCCCTTTTTCCACTTCTTCCTAGCGTTTTCCCACTAGTGCAAGGTCAATTTTTTATTTTTTCTGATCATTTTAAGAGTAGTAGATACTTGGAACAAACTTCCAGCAGACATGGTTGGTAAATCCACAGTAACTGAATTTAAAACATGCCTTGGATAAACATATATCCATCCTAAGATAAAATACAGGAAATAGTATAAGGGCACACTAGATGGACCATGAGGCCTTTTTCTGTCGTCAATCTTCTATGTTTTTATGTTTCTATTGAGTGTTGATCCATTGATTATGACAAGAATTGACTGACCAGTTTTGTTGCCCGAGTCTTGATATTGTGGGTTCAGAGTGACTGCCCCAAGGTCACCCACTTGGTTTTCCTGATTTAGGTGGAACCAGAACTCAGAGCTTTCTGGTTTTGGTGCCTTAATCATTAAACTGGTTGTTTTTATTTATTTATTGGAGGGCTATTTTGCTTTTCGATTGATATTCCAGGTGTGTCAAAACATGTGTTCTCTACCTCTTAAAGAAAACGGAATCATTTGAGTAACAATGACACTCTCAAATTTATTGCTACTTTTTATATAAATACATTTAATAAGAACACTTGGTTAGGTTTGCATCTGCAACTATCCCCTTTCCCAAGCCATGATTTGTCTTTAGAGAAATCCAGGCTACTGAAACATTTATAGAGGTATTGCCCACCACTTTCTTAGCACAGATTGATTTTGAACTTTGTAGCATTCAGTAGTCTTACAACGTCCAGTTAGAAGGCTGATCTTTCCCACTGTGGAGGTGGAAGAATTACTCCGTACCATTGCAGCCGACTGTGAAAACAGAAGGGGGGCAAATGTTTGTGCACCTCAAAGGATCCCTGAGTTCAAGTTTGTGATGGAAGAGAGATCTATATAGTCCAAGACAGATTGGCAAAGATGTCCCTTCTTGCTTGAAACAACTATTGGAATAGTATTTACTTTATTAGAACTTATTCACCTTCAATAAAGCCATTTTTCTCTGGATGCAGGACATGCAGTGTTTGTGAAGGGTTGTGGCCTTCTGCATTTAAGGCTGTAAAATGGTAGTTGTGAGCAAAGCTCCGTGCACCTCAGTACCGATTAGCTGGATGTGTCCTAAACGGAGGATAGTGAAGTGACATCCAAATCTGAATAATGTATGCAAGCATAGGAGAATGCTTGCCCACAATAAATGAAATAAAACTGTATTTGAGATTCTCCTGTACAGCAGTAATGTTGCTACGTCTCCTGGCTGCACCGTTTTAACAGCAGATGGATCTGCCTTTACCAAATCCAATAGGGATGATTTTCAGAATCCTTGACTGTCCAATATGCTTGGAATGCGCTGATGATCAGTTTCATTTCTGGACACACACACACACACAAAGGGCTCCCCTTCATGAGAAGAGCTCTCATACAAAGAGAGTCAAGGGAAGATGCACCCTTTGTCCTGCCCCTCCCAAAATAAAATAGTTTATCTTCATCGCTGATAGAGCTTCATGATGCCAACTTGATGCAAGCTCTTCCATAGTTCAGCTTCTAGTAACATATCATGATTGGCATAGAACACCAAGGGCTTTTTCTCCTGCTCGTAGTAATGATCCGAAAACGACTTGTAATTCTCTGTGATGAATCCATAGGCACTAACCTAGCAAAGGAGAGGAAGTGAAAGGATGAGTGAGGGACAGACATGGAGTTTTTCATGCTGGTGGTTTACCTGGCCAAGGAATTCCCTTGGAGAGACAAGAGCCGGGGTGGCGCAGCAGGTAGAGTGCTGTACTGCAGCCCACTGAAGCTGACTGTAGATCTGAAGGACAGCGGTTCAAATCTCATCACTGGCTCAAGGTTGACTCATCCTTCCATCCTTCCGAGGTGGGTAAAATGAGGACCCGGATTGTGGGGGCAATAGCCTAGCTCTGTTAAAAAGTGCTATTGCTAACATGTTGTAAGCCGCCCTGAGTCTAAGGAGAAGGGCGGCATAAAAATCGAATGAATGAATGAATAAATAAATAAATAAAAGCTGCATCCGATGGAATGTCAGCCAGCATGAAGCAGATGTCCAAATGGCACATGGTTTGGAATAACAAATAACACAGCAACATTCCCATTTCCTCCAAATCATAAAAGTGCACCTTGTAAGCAAAATATGCTTCTCTCCTTTCACTGTTTTTCGAAAGATACCAATTCGCCCTACAAGTAGTTTTAAATCTCCACTGTCTGTTAGTTAGCAACCAAAAATTGGAAAAGTTAACACTATGGGAATTATTACCTGATCACAAGTATGTAGAGCTGTTAAAAGCATAACTGCTCCAGTGCTGGGTATGTAGAGATGGCCAAACTGAGAATTAATGATTTCTGATTTTAAAAACCTGGGGAGAGAAAGAAGCCGGTTCAGCAGGAATATTTATTGGAAAAATCAGAATACTTTGATATTTGCTTGGTTTCTATATGTTAGAAGCTGGTAAATAGAGAGGTTTCATGTCTCCTCGAAATGCAAGGTTTCAAAACTGAAAAGATCCGATATGGAGTGTTTTCAAATGCCTGCTTTCCTGTTTGTATTTAGGAGGAGATTTAAATATCATTATAAGGAAATAGTATAAGGGCAGACTAGATGGGCCATGAGGTCTTTTTCTGCCGTCAATCTTCTATGTTTCTATTAGGGTTTCCAGGTCAAAACCAGCAGGAGGTTTGAACAAAACCTAAATATTGGAAACCCAAAAGATGAACTGATATATAATACATGAGTCTATGCTGTTGTTCATACCAGAACAAAATATTCAAATCCGCTTCTCAGCCTTGCCCCTGCCCTAGGTATGTGAAAAGTTATGTGAAGGGTATCATTCATACATAAATGGCTAATCAGCAAATAATCAACTGCTCTTAACATCAAGTTTTGTTGCAGTAATAAAAAGCGCAAAATCATTACTTTTCTTTTAGATAATGCATGAATTCTGGGTGCAGCAACTTGAATTTCCCTGTAGATGTCTCAGATCCAAAATATTTCCAGGGGCTATGGAAAGAAACGAAAGGGAAAACATTTTTAGTAACACTTCTGTGATTAAGCAATTCAACTAACCCCATAACTGGAAAGAAATTTGAGCGATTAAACAATAGTAGTCTGAAACAAATCTGAAATCTGAAACAACAGGTGTTCACATTCAAGATAAGGTTTGAAGCCTAGTGCCAAGATGTCATAGGGGACTTCCGGTGTTGCCCATAGAGGCCTTCACGCTGACCCATACAAAGCCTCTCCAATCCAGCTAAATTTTGTTTTATTTCCAGCGCAAGAATAAGGCACAAAAGAGGAGGCAACGTAGCATGCAAGGAGAATTATCCTCTTGCACCTTTCTTTCTATAGCTTGTGCTATTAAAGAATGATTTATAAGGGATGTAGGGGAGTTGTGCATTATGTTTTGTGTTATTCTATGTGCATGTAAGACACAAATATCCATTCCAGCAACAGTCTCTGTGGTGCACTTTCCAGGTACCATATTTTTCGGAGTATAAGACACACCCTTTTACCCCCCCAAAAGAGGGTGAAAACCTGGGCGTGTCGTATGTAGCCCCACCCAGCCACCAGCCACCCTTTGGCCTCTGTCTCCCAGCAATTTACCTCCTTGTAGCAAACAGAACAGAGCCTGTTAAGCCAAGCAACCAATTATCAGCTTCCCAACTCTCAGCTGACTGAAACTGCAGGCAGGTCCACATGTTAAAACTGAAACTGAAACTAAAGCTGCAAGGAGGCAAATTGCTGGGAGTAACATCTTCAGTGGAGTTTAGGGGATGTCAGTGTCAATTATCTGCTTATAAGGGCTTTATGTGGTCAGTATATCTTGTGATAGTGAGGTCACATGCTGAACTAGAAATTTTAAAACATTAAAATAAGATCATATGCGGTTCATAACCATGAAGTAGAGGAACAAGAATTCTGCTAACAGAATTACTTACGTATCATCCTTATCATAGCCCTCTGGGACAGGAGTGCCCAAAATGGCAGACCGAAGCATGACGTAGTCTCGTACATTTGATGGAATGAAAATGTACTGTATGTCCTACAACCAACATAAAAGGAAATGTAAGCAAAAAATGGATTTCACCACTACTTAGTGGGCACTGTATAGCCATAATTTGACTGTTTTTGAAAGCCTTCTCATACGCTTAAATATGTGACTTAATTTAATTAAATAGTTGACTAAATTTAGGAAATTGTCATATTGATGCTGTTTTAGCATCAAGCCTACCAGTGAAGATCAGACAAGATTTTTAAAAGTGAAGCTGGTTTATTGTTCTGCCTTCAAACTTCCTGGACTGAAAAGTATTCTACAAGCAATAATCTGCAAAACCAGCTACCCACTTTAAAGCAAATGTGATTGAAGTTAATAGTATCTTAGTTTAATCCTGCAATTAAGGAGAACATTTGTAGCTCAGGGTTAAAATTTAGGGGTCCTTGGTGCTCTTTGAGCTTGCTTGTTTTTCTTGAAGACATTTCATTGCAGAAACTGACAAACAGCCATTAGTAAACAGCCCAACTCAAAAATCCCCAACACCACTCACACAGACAGGCAAGTCACCAGAATATAAACTGACACCAACAGCACTCCTTACTAGCATGATGATGCTACCTAATTAGACATCTACAAGAAAACAAGTTCAGCGATCACCAAGGGTTCCTGCAATCGAAAAGAAGACTGTAGTTGTGCTTTTACTTTTCCTTGTGGGATCTGCGTGAAGCCATATTCTGCATAAGCAACAAGGGAATTCTTCATGGTGTTCACTGTAAAGCCATAGAAGGACGTCTTGGTCCCGACGTCTTCCTCAAAACCTTTGGTGATTGCCCCATTAAGCCTATAAGAAACCACAGAAGCAAAGCCTATTAATGTATAGTTGTCCACAAGGCACAACTAAGTAAATAAATGCCTGAGATTTTATTCTGAAAGTTTGGATGGAGCATGCCACACGAATCTCAGCGACCAGTTAGGTCCCACAGAGTGGGCCTTCTCTGGGTCCCGTCAACTAAACAATGTCGGTTGCCGGGGCCCAGGGGAAGAGCCTTCTCTGTGGCGGCCCCGACCCTCTGGAACCAACTCCCCCCAGAGATTAGAATAGCCCCCACCCTCCTTGCCTTTCGTAAGCTCCTCAAAACCCACCTCTGCCATCAGGCATGGGGGAACTAAGATAATCTTTCCCCCTAGGCTTCTACAATTTATGCATGGTATGTTTGTATGTATGATTGGTTTTATAACAAGGGCTTTTAGCTGTTGCAGTATTGGATTTTTACATTCTGTTTTTTGTCACTGTTGTTAGCCGCCCCGAGTCCAAGGAGAGGGGCGGCATACAAATCCAATTAATAATAATAATAATAATAATAATAATAATAATAATAATAACAACAACAACAATGGATCTTGTGGGTTTTTTTTTTAAAAAAAATCTCCATACCCACCCAGAAATGGTGCCTTTGTCCCTTTCAAAGGAAGAGGGTTTCTACCTGAAGACAAAGTCATGAGCATCTATCTTCTTCCCTTGGCGAGACCCATTCAAAATTCCTCCATTCCCAACCACTGCACAGCAGATGCAACCGTTGAGGAACTTGGTTTCATCGATTAGCTGACTGTCGACAGACTCAGTGAGAAGTTGCACCGTAGATGCAATAACTGTAGATTAAAACAAGGCAATGATGCAAGTTAGCAAAAACTCCAGCGAGAGAACGAAAACCCGATCTTCTATGTTTCCCTGAAAATAAGACCCTGTCTCCAAAGCACCAGAAGGCAGGACAAGAAGCAAAGAATGGAAACTAATCAAGGAGAGAACCAACCTAGAACTAAGGAGAAATTTCCTGATAGACCCATTAATCAGTACAACAACTTTTGCCTCTAGAAGTTGCCCTTATCACTGGAGATTTTTAAGAAAAGATTGGATCACCATTTGTCTGAAAGAACATGGGGTCTCCTACTTGAGCCAGGTTGGACTAGAAGACCTCCACGGTCCCTTCCAACTGTTATTCTGTATTATTGAAGTAGTTTGGGAATGATGGTGTGAGTCGTAATTGAAATGAACATTTAATTCCTATGTGACTCTACAAAATATCCACGAATCTATATTATACAGATATATCTGTTGACTACTGAACAACACAGTTTGAGCATATTTAATGAAGGTAAATAACACTATTTCTACTAAACAAAAGATGCACTTATGCCCACTATGAACAGTCTTTTTGTGTCAGAAATATTTTTAAGTCTGAGTAACAATCTTTCATGAATTATATGTCTCAAAAATGATTAATGGTTTCAGTCCTGCTTCTAAAATGTTAGACGCTGAACTTCAACTTTACTGCTTTAATAATTCCTTTTGAATTAGCATGAGGTCCTGCAAGGAGTGGTGATGAAAAGTATTTCTTTGTTCTTTCCTACTCTTTCTTGGCACTGGAGCTACCTCCTTTTATAAATAACTTTTATACAAGAAATGTCCAGAAAATTAACAGTCTTGCAAATGAGCCTTTACCAAGTTCTAGGTCCAGACACACTGAGGATATTTAACAAGTAACTAAGAATGGGCATGGGGCAGGAAGCAAAATAATTCCCAGAAGTCACTTGGTAAAGAGCAACAATAGAGTGGGTTGTGTCAACGCCTTTTTCTTCAAGTTAGTCATCGGAAAGACACTGGGACCTTTGATACAAGCAAAAGTCATAAGACGTGGATAGTACCAGCATTTCCAATTACGGTTTCTCCCCTCCCTAGATCTCAGCCTTTAAAGAAAAACAACAGATTGCATGAACATTATAAAAATGGTGCTAAGCAATCCAATATGTTAAAACTTTTGGATGCTGGAACTAGGTAAAGAGGTTTTTCCATTCAAATAAACTCATAAAAAGTAATTTATAACTAAAGAATATTCCCTCTTGCACCCTAGAAACTACAGTGACCATATTCCAATGGTACGATGTAACCTACAAACTTAATTCGTTCCGTGACGTAAGAAGAAGCAATTTTTCCTATAAGAATCAATGTAAAAGCAAATAATGTGTGCGATTAGGGAAACCACAGGGAGGGTGGAGGTCTTGTTTCCTCCCAGGAGATTCCTAGAGAGGCCCCACAGAGGCTTCTCCCCATCTTTTCCGGCCCTGTTTCCTCCCAGGTGATTCCTAGAGAGGCCCCCCCGGAGGCTTTTCCCTGCCCTTTCTGGTTAGTTTTGGAGGCTGGGGTTTGTAAGTGGAAAATAGTTCTTGAGAAGAGGCAATTTTTTTTTTGAAAACCTGGTTCTTATCTAGAAAAGTTCATAAGTAGAGGCATTTGTAGGTAGAAGTACCACTGTATTCCTAACCATAGTGCTCTCCTTATCTATTCTGGGTCAAACTGTCACATCGGGACATTAGAAAAGAGCAACAAGACTTGCTCAGCTGAAAACTTTATTTCTGCATCTTCACAACGGCAGGCCACAGAACAGTTTATAGTTTAAACTAAACTAACAAACTAAAACTGGAGGAGGAGGAAGGTAATTTCTAGGACCTGATCCAAAGCATAAAACTCATGGCAATCAACCAGTTGAGAAGAAAGAAAGGGAACTCCGCTACGAATCATGAGATGTAGGAAGCAAACGGGTCACTCAAAAAGAACTCGAATGCCTATCCACTAATGTTCAAAAGTGTACACAGAGGGTGACTTTGAAGTCCTAGTACTGTGCTGGCGAACCTGTGATAAACAGATTAAAATGTATCGAAGGCAGTGTGTTTATTTCTTGCTTAAGCCTGATAACATACTGTAGCTCATGTGAGAAAGGTGTTGGACACATTATTTTCTCATATTAGGGAATCATTAACAGACAGTTTGAGAGGTTCCCCCAATTTCTTCTCTATGGATCTATAAGTAGCAGCATCCACAGGGGGATTAAAACAGCCAAGGGGCTGCTCACGGCAGTGCGATCAAAGCACTACCCATCAACACATCAACCTGTCTACAAAAGGTGCAGGGATTCAACTATGCTACAACCAGCTATCAGCCATCTGATATTGACAAGTCACATTCACCCGCCCCACACAATACAGTCTGCTATTCTACAATTCCCAGAATCCAATAGTCCCGTGATGGCGAACCTATGACACACGCGCCACAGGTGGCATGCAGAACACTCTCTGCGGGCACGCGAGCCGTCACCCCCGCTCAGCTCCAGGATGCCTGTGTGTGTGCCTCCCACTTGCCAGTTGGTTTTCGGGTCTCTGCCACACATGTGCAGGGGACGGGCACCTGCGGGAGATGTGCAGACATGCATGGTGCATACAGGAGGTGCACACTCATGTGCGGGGAGTGGGGCTCACAGGAGGTAGCAAATGTATTTAATATTAGATTTGTTTCATTGTAATATTGTTTTATTATTGTTGTGAGCCGCCCTGAGTCTTTGGAGAGGGGCAGCATACAAATCTAATAAATTATTATTATTATTATTATTATTATTATTATTATTATTATTATTATTATGCATGTGCGGAGGGTCACATATGCATGCCTGGGGTAGGGAGCACATGGGGGCACGCATGCACGGGGAATGGGGTGAACACATGGGGGTCACACCTGCTTGCACAGAGCACACTCAGGGGGGTCAAGCATGCATGTGCAGGGGCGAGGCACACACAGGAGGGTGTTCGCACTCGCATTGCCTTATAGGTATGCGTGCGCACGCTTTGGGAAGTGCCTAAAAGGTTAGCCATCACTACAATAGTCAATACATTGGCAGAGTATTAGGTCGAGATACATGTGTCACATTCTTTTGATCCTTAGTTGGGGCATGAGCTGCAACTACTATGAACACAAGTCTACCATGCTCCACTACTGTTTAATCTACACAAAGTTCCACTGGATGTATAATTTCGTTGTTTGCACGTTTTAAAAAGTTGCAAGGTGACGGAATCTGGATTTGCACACAGCATGGTGCTAAACCTTATTCTTTATAGCGCAGGTCTTATTGACTCCACCAGCAACTTTTCTCGAGAGAGAGAGAGAGAGAGAGATTATTGGTTAGGGCAGCAAGGCAACAAAAAGTGTTGATTACCTTTTTTCTGCTGTCCTAATCATCGACCCCTGTGCAGTGTTTCTTGTCAACTTTGAGACGTGATGAATGCTGACTGGGAAATTCTGGGAATTGTCATCCACACAGTTTAAACTTACCAAGCTTGAGAAACACTGTCCCTGTGGCTTCTATTTTAAGAGAAAACTACGTCCACGTGCAGATACAGATGATGACAGACGTCGTCTTTATTTATTTATTTTATTTATTTATTTATTAGATTTGTATGCTGTCCCTCTCCGCAGACTCGGGGCAGCATACAAATTTAATACAAAGTCTTTAATATGATCTCTGATGCATTCTAGGGGCAGAAGTCATCTGTTTTCTATATCACTTTAAATTAAAATGTCAATCTTGTTATGCATCAATTTAATTTTTTTTAAAAGTACAAGGTTTTTCAACAAGGCAAAGTACTTCTGTGTCAAAATCTGTAAAGAGGAATGGAGCCGCCCTGAAGAAAATATATAATATGCAACTCCTGGTGCTGTGTCTTGTAAATTTGGAAAGTTTAAAACTCTTGGAAAATGTATGTGAACCATGAACATTGTTTTTTTCCGCTAACCATTTTGACCTCTGTTGCAGCAATGAGGTTAGGCCAATAATGAAACAATTTGGGTCCAACTGCATGGATCCAACAAGACGCAACGTTCATCAAAGCCCCACCTCCCACCACTAACGCTCTATACGGGTCTATACCTGGATACGGGACATCACGCCAACCATATGGAACGGCCCGTTCCTTCAGTCTGATCCAAGTTTCAGGAGTGAAGTGCTGCTCCCACATAAACACAGGGATATCAAAATCAAACTGCTTCTCAAACGTGGGATTGTGCTTCACTCTGGATTTTAATGACGAGAGGCAGGATCTAGACTGTGAGAGATCAGAAGTGAGTAAATTTGAAAGGCAGGAAACACTACAATCTATCTATAGTTGTTTTTTTTTGAAAGACCACTTTCACTGGCCATTCGAAGCAATGTGTATCCAAGGAGCCCAAATAGAGTTTAGGGTACCTAGATTATAATTGACAAAATACAGGTAGTCCATAATTTACAATAATTCATTTAGTGACCATTTAAAGTTACAACAGCATTTAAAAAAATGACTCGTGGCTGTTTTCACATTTATGACCATTGCAGCATCCCCATAGCCATGTGATCAAAATTCGGAAATTTGGCGACCGACTCATATTTCAGCGTGATTATGTGATCCCTGTTGCAACCTTTTGACAAGCAAAGTCAATGCGGAAATCAGATCTCCTTAGCAACTGTGTGACTAATTTAACAATGACAGTAATTCACTTGACAAATGGGGCAAGGAAAGTCGTAAAATGGGGCAAAACCCACTTCATAAATGCCTCACTTAGCAACCTAAACTTGGGACTCAATTCTGGTCGTAACTTGAGCATTACCTGTACTCCAAATGTAATTTCTGTTGTAATTCATAGAAAATCCAACTCTTGATTCAGAATAAAATAATCCAATTTTTAAAAGACAGATTTGATTTTGACAGATTCAGAGCATTCAAAATTGTCCAGGAGTTTGATTTTTAATCTCTGGAAATCTCCTATTGCACTTCAAAGTAGGGTATACAGAAGCAGTACCAAGTGCTACAATATTCTGAATATGTTTAAATCATGTTAAAGTGTACGGGAACAGTAGCCCTGGTTTATTAACCATGTATCTAGACACACAGTGTCCTGTAGTTTTACTGAGCCATACTTTTGAATAAATCAGATTGGAAAGATCATGCAACATACTCAGTCATCATCCAACAAATCATTTCACATTGGTATGAAGCTAAGAAGGTAGGTTTCTACTACTACTTGGAAAGTTTTCTTATATGTGAGAAGTAATCATTGGCCTTCACTGTTCATTAAAACTACAAGAGCAGTAGTTGTCAAGGCTAAGCTAGGCCATACCCATATTTAAAGTTAATTAATTTGCTTAATTAACGCAAGCAATAAACTTAATCCCAGTTCCTTCAATCCTAGAATTACTGAATGTGTGGCAAAAAGAGGAACTTTTTTCAAGCTTGACACCTCTATTCCCAAGAACTGGGAAATATTCAATGTGACTTTGATTTTTGAAAAGGGATAGCTGTTAAAAGAACCATATAGGGCAATAAGCATCTCCTCCAAGTAAAATGGAGAACAGTATCATTAAAGAACATAAGTAAAAGAGCTGAAAATGAACTCTTGCCTTAAATAATTGTCACATTAAAACTAAAGAACTCCTTAACTAATTCTCTTATGCAGGGATCCTGAACAAACTTAGCAGTAGGAAGGAACATTCTGGCCCAGTGTCTATGGAGATTCTCAGTCATCCAGATCATAGTTGTCCCACAGGTGCTTTTTCAAGAGGGAACTGGGCTTTGATTTTCTTTGAAGACATTTTGCTTCTCATCCAAGAAGCTTCTTCAGCTCTGACTCGATGGTGGGGAATAGAAGGATTTATACTACTTGAAGACAGCTGGTCATTTGTATTCCTTCAGCTAGTCATTGAGGCCATTTGGAGGTTTATCTGTGTTGTCAGAGTTACTGAGCAGTACAAAGTGGAGCCTTTTTGGAACTGTTGAAAGGACTGCATTGTAGACTGGAGATAGATGATGCCGTATCCTTCCCCCAGAGAGAGCTATTCAATTTTGACATACTGTAGATGGCCTCTTTGACCCATCTTTTAAACCAGCCATCCTCTCTGTCCAAAATATAGACTTTGATATCTTCAAATGAGTGGGCTTTGTCTTTTAAATGCAGGTGAACTGCTGAACCTTGTTCTGATGCATTTTTTAAAAGTATAATTACACTAAACAATGTCGTCTGGCGGGACCCAGGGGAAGAGTCTTCTCTGTGGCGGCCCCGACCCTCTGGAACCAGCTCCCCCCAGAGATTGGAATTGCCCCCACCCTTCTTGCCTTTCGCAAGCTCCTTAAAACTCACTTCTGTCATCAGGCATGGGGGAATTGAGATATTCCTTCCCCCCAGGCCTATACAAGTTATGCATGGTATGTTTGGGTGTATGTTTTGTTTTTTAATAAGGGGTTTTTAATGATTTTTTAATTATTAGATTTGTAATATATTGTTTTTATTGTTGTTGTGAGCCGCCCCGAGTCTGCGGAGAGGGGCGGCATACAAATCTAATTAATAATAATAATAATAATAATAATAATAATAATAATAATATGCACGGGCCTGAGAGGACCGAAGTCCTTCATTTCTTCAGTAAGGGTATTTATTAAAGGACGTATAGCAGAGAATTTTTAAAAAATGGTTACTAATGCATCAAAGTGGTCATTAGAGCATTATCACAGAAAAACCCACTGACAAATAACATATTTAATACGCATGATATGCCAGTTACCTTCCACTTAGGGTTAGACACATCTTTGGTTGAATTTTTCCTGAAAATAAAAGTAACAAGAAAAAGGAGTAAAACTTACATTTCACTGTTCAAAAACTATGGATTCTGCGTTCACAGGCACAATAACATTTTCTGAGGAACTTATACTTGCTGCAGTTCAAATCAAAAGACATGCGTTCCAGTGGGCACAGTAGGCCCATTTTTCACCCTCCCCAGGCTCCAAAGGCATTCTTGGAGCCTAGGGAGGGCAAAAATGCCCTCTCCTGCCACCCAGAGGCCAAAGATGACCTCACAGTGCGTCCACGCAAGCTGTAAATCAGCTGACCTGCACGGACATGCATGCTGGAACTAAGCTAGGGTAAAGGCTCGCATGTTGGCAGATGTGGCTCTACATGCCACCGGTGGCACACATGCCAAAGGCTTGCCAGTATGGTACTAGGACTTCAAATTCACCCTATTTGTACGTCACATTTTGAGCATTAGTGGATAGGCATCCGAGTCCTTTTTGAGTGACACGTTTGCTTCCCACATCTCCTGCTTCGTAGCGGAGTTCCCTTCTTTCTTACCAGTTGGTTGATTGCCATGAGGTTTAGATTAGATCCTAAAAATTGCCTTCCTCCTCCTCCTCCTCCTCCTCCAGTTTTAGTTTGTCAGTTTGTTTTCTTTAGTTTAGTTTAACTTGGAACTGGCCTGTGGCTTCAGCCTTTAAAAATGCACAAAGCATTCTGAGAGCAAATATGAAATACAAATATGAAATACAATTGAGTAATTTAGAATAATAGATTTCTATCTGGTCAGCTAAGGGGCACCGAAACCATGCCTTGCCCCCATAATGTATTTTGTGTATTTACTCCAGGAGCAACGATTGTTGATCACCAATTTCTTAGGACAAACCTGGGTCACCTCTTGGCAACAGGAACAGTAGCAGTTAACCGTGTAGGAAAACCACAAAAACGTAACATGCAAGGTTGATTTTAGCTAACAAAGTCACTTAGCTACAGGCTCTTGCTATTCTGAAATGTTATGTTTGAAACACCATGGTATTTTATCCGAAGAAAACCACATTTCTATGAGAAGCCTAACCTCTTCATGATGACTCTTCTAATCAAATCATGATTTCTTATATCTTGCAATATTTCTGTATCTTCTAGGTCCCGTGTTTCTTGCTGCTGTGCTCTGGAAAATAAGAGGCAAGAGGGAAATTTTAAGCAAAGCAATCCACAGTGGCTTGTATGATGTTGGAAGTCATTTTCCAGTGAAAAACAGTGGCGTATACTTGTACCGCATGTGTTTGGTGCATGGATTAAATTAATAGAGGCAGTAATATTAAAATAAACACTGGATAAGCATATTGCTTAAATTTCTAGAAAAACAGCCATGCTATTTTGTAGCTGCATACATTTCTGACCTCACATTCTCACATTATGTTTCTGAATCTCCTTCCTCCAAACCAGTGAAGGGCTACCAAAATTTTTACTATCACACTGCACGGGCAGGCCGTCATTCAGGAAGTTAGTTGGGGAAAGATCAAAAGCAACATGAGAAAATATTATTTTACTGAAAGAGTAGTAGATCCTTGGAACAAACTTCCAGCAGACGTGGTTGGTAAATCCACAGTAACTGAATTTAAACATGACTGAGATAAACATAGATCCATCCTAAGATAAAATATAAAAAATAGTATAAGGGCAGACTAGATGGATCATGAGGTCTTTTTCTGCCGTCAGTCTTCTATGTTTCTATGTTTCTAAGGCCTGCATTTTCTTTCAACATCTTTCAGTGCAAATCGGGTGCTCTGGGGTGGAGCTCCATTTTCATTACCCCACTGTGTTTCCCCGTGTCTGGGCAGTAGCCCCCCCCCCCCTTGCTCCAAACTATATGCAAATGTAATTTAGAATAACAATCTGATAGTGGCTAGCAACCCATGAAAATATGTCAAAACCTACTTATTAGATTTTTTAAAACCCACTTTGCTAGTACCTGTGTCAACTTCACCTTGACACTGGCCCCCTAAAGTCAGTTGATACTGTCTATAAAGTGTTTTGGCTAAGAGGGGAACGTAATTGGCCAGATCAAAACAAAATACAAGGCGCTTCCATGCCAGTTCTGGTTGCAATTCTTCAGATCTTCTGTTCCAGAGTTGCGTTTCCATGCCACTATCTCTGACCAGCAGCCAAGCTAATTAATTTTGGCTCAGCTATGGTGCCGCTGAAATCACTTTTCTCTTACTGACACACCTTTCCATTTGTAACAATGAGGCTCTGCAGAATTTGTGAGTTCTTTGTTGTTCCCATTGGCAATTCTTCACCCACCCCGTTTCCGCACTGTCAACACAGCTGCAGCATCGTGCAGAAGGTTCTGTAATGGTTGCTTGATAAGTCTCCCTTCCGATTAACTTCTAAAATTTTTACTTTGGAAAGAACCAGGCAAGTGCAAACCATTCTTCTGTTTCCATATCAAAATGCAGCCAAGATTGATTTTAGATGCTTAACTCTTTGATGATCCTTGCAACTGTTCCTCAATATGCCATTAGCCTACGTAAAGTTGGAAATAATTTTGCATGGGGTCTTTTTATTCCTTCTTTGCGTCTGCCCAAGTTTATTTATGTTATTTTATGTTATTTGTTTGTTTGGTCAAGTATATTGGTGGTATGCAAAGATATAGTAATATTCATATATATAATACTAGTAAAAAAGAAACATTAGGACAGGGGACGGAAGGCACGCTGGTGCACTTTCGCACACCCCTTACTGACCTATTAGGAATCGGGAAAGGTCAACAGTAGATGGTCTAAGAGTAAAGTTTTGGGGGTTAGATGATGATACCATAGAGTCTGGTAGTGAGTTCCATGCATCAACTGCTCGTTTGCTAAAGTCGTATTTCCTGCAGTCGAGATTGGAGTGGTTTACATTAAGTTTGTATCTGTTGTGTCCCTCTCTAAAGTTGCCTTTAAAGACAAAAAAAGGCACAACTGCCTCACGTGTAGGATGTGCATATGAACAATTCCTTCTGTATGGAAGGGATTTCAGTCTCTCCTAGACCATCTCTCCCACTCCCAACAATAGTTGGCACTGCCATTGTTTAGATCAAGTGTGTCCAACCCATGGCCCCACCACACGTTGCCATGGACAGCCAGTAATACAGCCCCACAAGAATGTTTATTTTTTATTCGACATCTATGCTGCCCAATCCCGAAGGACTCTTTAAACCTTTAACATGAATATGTGATTTATATCCATTAACTACATATTTTATATGTAGCTCCAAGACAATTCCTCTTCATTCAGTGCGGCCCAGGCAAGCCAAAAGGTTGCACATCCATGATTTAGACTCTTATCTGCACTACAAAAAGAATACAACCAGTCACCGGGGAAAGCATTTGATTGTACAATTACCAGCATACTCTCTTTCATCATCACAACTTCCAGTAAGCTTTTAAGTGCAACAAAGGAATGGAAGCTTGATGGCCTCTCATTTATAGCAAGTGAACACAGACACTTACAGACAAATGTACGTAGTACATTTTGGACATCATAGAGCAGCTAATTCATTCAATTTTCTTTCTAAATGAAGCAGGGGGGAAAGGGATTGTGTTTTTGTTGCTCTGAGCACCGAACAGCTCGGAATGAGACATTCACCAATTAACGTTTTCTGCAGTACATTATTAGCGAGCTGGAAAGAAGTCACTGCCTGGCCTGTGGTACTGCTGGCCTACAGACAGCCTTCAGCTTAGAACTATTCATTTAGTGACTGTTTGTAGTTAGAATAGCAGTGAACAAAATGACCTATGACTGCTTTTCATACTTTATTGCAGCTTCCCCTTGGGCACACGATTAAAACATAGGGGCTTAGCAATGCATGTATCCCAGCGGCCGGTCAGATCCCACAGAGTTGGCCTTCCCCAGGTCCCATCAGCCAGACAATGCCATCTGGCAGAACATAGGGGAAGAGCCTTCTCTGTGGCGGCCCCATCCCTTTGGAATCAACTCCCTCCAGAGATTCTTACTGCCCCCACTCTCTCTGCCTTCTGCAAGGCCTTAAAAACTCATCTTTGCCAGCAGGCTTGGATCCACAAAGTTTAACATCTAGCCCCGGAAGATGAATGGATTTATATGTATGATAGAATGAAGGTGGATGATTGTAAGTAATTGGGGTTTTAGAAATGTATTTTAACTTTAGATTTCTATATGTTTTTGTATTTCATTTTATTGTGAGCCGCTCTGAGTCTGAGGAAAAGGGCGGCATAGAAATTTGATAGATAGATGAGAGAGAGAGAGAGAGAGAGAGAGAGAGAGAGAGAGAGAGAGAGAGAGAGAGAGAGAGAGAGATAGATGATGGATGGATAGAGGGATGATGGATGGATGGATGGATGGATGGATGGATGGATGGATGGATAGATAGATAGACAGACAGATAGATAGATAGATATATTTATGACGGTTACACTGTCCCAGTGTAATGTGATCACCATTTGTAACTTCCCCAGTTTCACAAGTCTCCCGTCCTATTAACTTCTAAAAATTTTACTTTGGAAAGAACTAGACAAGTGCAAACCATTCTGCTGGTTCCATATCATAATGCAGGCACGATTGATTTTAGGTGTTTGACTCTTTGATGATGCTTGCAACTGTTCCTCAATATGCCATTAGCCTGACAAAGTCAATGGGGGAATCCAGGTTTATTTAACAATTACAGTGGTTTATTTATCAACTGTGGCAAAAAGTTCGTAGAAGTAATTTAACAATCGTCTTGCTTGGTAACAGAAATGTTGGGGTCAGTTGTGGTTGTAAGTCAAACTATAGTCCTTCTCTGTGTTAGACTACACCAGTGTTTCCCAACCTTGGCAACTTGAAGATATTTGGACTTCAACTCCCAGAATTCCCCAGCCAGCATCCGCTGGCTTGGGAATTCTGGGAGTTGAAGTCCAAATATCTTCAAGTTGCCAAGGTTGGGAAACACTGGACTAGACATACTCTGTTTCTGCAACCATACATACAGGACAGGAGATTGCCCATAAGTACTCCAGCTGCTCCTTGCAAGTAGACTACAGAACAGTAGTTTTTTGTAATTCTGAGCACTGGGAGATGAAGGGATCAATCATCTTATTTATTTATTTATCCAATTTATTGGCTAAATGTCTTACCAAAGGGTAACTGTTTCTCAACATATTTTCCTTGCAACTATAGTAATGCCCTTTAAATAACATTAAGTTTACAAGCCTCCCTTTCTAATCATGATTGGAACTTGCCAAGTACTCCACATGTTCACAAAAACTACATGCAACAAGTGTTGAGAAACAATCTGAAGCACATCCATTTGCAATCCTCTCAACAATTTACATTCAAATGTAAATTTTCCTGATATTGCAGATAGGATAGGAAAGAAGCATTGTTATTGATATTTTTTTTTGACAAAAGTATTTATATGCTGCTTCTCATATCACACATTCCTGAAGCAGTTTATAAAAGCAGCATTGTGGAATTTAAGAAAATAATTAGGTCCACCTCTTAAAAGGCATGCCGTACAAAAATTAACATAGGAGGCTAATTTATAAGAGAGGTGTCAGTCACCGTACAAAATAATTCTTTATGCCATTAGCCCCAAGTGAAATTTGCAAACCACGTATGTCTGTAAAACCATAGCTAACGAAATTTTCTGTCCCTCACAATCATTTGCTAACATGGGATAGTACACATAAGTTGCAGAATTAAAAGCATTTCATAACTTTTCATTCTTTGTCATGCTACAAAGGCTAGAAACAAAGGGAAGATGTCAATCCTTATTCAGGAATCTTGTACCCCACCACTGCTCTCCATCACCCAAATAATATTCTCAGCTCAGACATTACTGACTGCCTGTAAGGGAAGAACCCCTTAGACACAAAACTGGCAGAACACAACACTCTGAGAAGCAAGTCAGATTCTTTGGATCCGAGATTTTGCATTCAGCAGAAACACTAAACCACAATGCATGTGAACAGAATTCTTATGTCCAGCTGCACAGCATTTCTAACTCTATAGTATTAGCTTGAAATAGTGTATTTTAGCATTCAAGTCCTTTTCAGCTTTGGTGAGACCTGATTGCTAATAACAGTGTTAATTTATTATTCAATAGCCCATTCCCTGATTACGGACATCAGAGCCAGGGGCGTCAGTAGAGAAAATCGACAGTGTCAAAGTGATTGGTAGAATCAAGTGATCAAAGCCCTGCTCCCTTTTTTAATGTGTGTTGCATGCATCCCATACAAAGAGGTGAGGCTTTGATAGCTCCAGTTAGGCCTACCAGTTTGTCACCATTGATTACTCCCTGCCCCTGCTGATGCCCCTGATCAGAGCTTATCGGCCAGCAACAAAGTCTACAATCCATATAGACATTCATATATTGCCACATGGAAGCTGTAAAATCATTGTGCCTGACAGATATGATAGTAATAATAAAATAACGAAAGGCATTTTAAAAATCATTTTCTCCACCAACATTTTTTACACTATTACAGAATCATAAAATTACAAGGAGTCCTTGACTTACAACCACAATTCAGCCCACAATTTAGGTTGCTGAGAAATTTTTTAAGTGAGTTCTGCCCCATTTTACAAGTTTTCATTTGTTAAGTGAATTGTTGCAGTTGTTAAATTAGTAACCTGGTTGTTACATGAACCTGGCTTCCCCATTGCTTGTGCAGATGGTGGCAAAAGGGGATTACTTGATCTAGGGACACCGCCACCATCATAAATGTGAATCTGTTGTCAATCATCGGAAAATCATGTGACCATGGGGATGTTGCAATGGTCATAAGTCTGAAAAATGGTGATAAGTCATTTTACCAGTTGTAACTTTGAACGATCACTAAGTGAACTGTTGTAAGTCGAGGACTAGCTGTATACTATGTATACTATACTGTTTCCTTCTAGTGATTGATTCCATTGACTTCATTGTTGAAAAGTTTTTTCTAAAAAAGAATCAGCACCTGCCTTTCTGTTGTATGTAATTCAGGTTGACTAAAGTTGAAAAAAAATCAGTCATAAAAGGGAGCCAAACCAAAAGAATACTTTGAATTTTTTCCCCCTCTTCATTTCTTTACTACACACTTCCAAATTCCTCCTTGCCCTTTTTGAGAGATGGAGTAGGGAAGCATTATTGATCCCCTTATTCCACTGCTTCGGCTGTATAGTGAAAGCATGTATGACACCAGCTGAACAATGAAGAATTATTGTGCAACTCCAGCATAGAACCAAAACTATGTTATTGTGTCCAATTTTTTAAGGAGACAAGATAAGAATTGTGACACTTGCAAATGAGGCTCATGGGCAACCAGATAGGGGTAGATGCCCGCATTAGCCTGAAATACTCAATAAATACTGCTGTGATCCCATGTACCAGCAGGCTTCTGTCTTGATCTTCAGCATAGAGAACAGTAAAATTGAATATATTTTGCACATATTACATATTACATCGCAAAATTGCCAAGTTTGAAAAATACTGAGCAAAGCTGAGTTAAGCTATGCTACACTAAGATTGTGCTGTTTATACCTGGAGCAACATCATAGTATCAACATTTTAAAACTGTTGCTAGGGACTTTTTGTGCCATAGGTATGTATGTCCTGGTTAACTGCTTTGGTGTTTGACCTCAGTAATCTGGCAGATTGCCTTTTACACAAAAAATGTCCATCAAGAAGACAGTACTGTTCTTTACAAGATAAGACATGCCTAGGTGGGTAAACTGCATGGATTCTTCATATAAAGGTTCAGATATGGTTGAGTTAGCATATTAAGCCTTCAGTTTAGAAGCCCATGCAAATATGTTTACTTTTTGGATTCTTAATGTACAATTATATACAATAATGTACAAATTTCCATCTGGTCATCACAAAGGTTTTCTTGACAACTTGATCTAACTCTAGTCACACCAACATCAACAAAAGTTTAAGTACTTAAGCTGTAACAATTATAATAGATTTTCAGAAACCCATATCCACAGGCTTAGAGACTATAAATATATAAAAATTGAGAACTATTTCAAGTTAAGTATACATTAAAATTTGGTAAAGTCTACGGAGAGGGGCGGCATACAAATCCAATAAATAATAATAATTAATAATAAACCTAAACAAAATAAACCTGAGTGGATGAAAAATTGAAGAATCAGGGCTATAAATTAGGCTCTGAAATTTAAAATATCCCACTGAAATGGAGTGTCAAATCACATTCCTGTGTAGCCCACTAGAAGTTGATCTCAACTAGGGGGAATATTTAAATGTTTTAGCGTTGGAATACAAATTTACTCTATTATCACTTAGATGGTAATTGCAACCTCAGAACAGCAGCAAAATTTATCTTGTAGATAAAACACAAAGCAGTCACACAACCTATTAACAGATAATGGGTGAACCTGCAATTATTTTTAGTTGGCTTATTTACTAGCGAATCCATCTTCTTTTTATATAACAACAGGATGCTTAATTGAGAGAAAATAAAGAATGCAAATAACTCATATGAATATTCAGAAAGAGACAATTATAAAAGGCAACATTAAGCCATTGTTTCTATCTGTATTTATTTTTTTAATCACAGCTTAAGACAATACGGTCAACCATTTCCAGGATCCCAGAATCACAAGGGGAAATAGGTTCATTAAAAAGGGATGATTATATAGATTATATTGAATATAATTGTTTAGTAATAGGCAATGAAATCAAGAAATAAAGTAAATGGCAGTATATTAAAACATGCTCCCTGCAAAGGTTTTCTAATATCTGTGTATGTGCTGTCAAGTCAGTATTGTCTTCCCTGTAATTTTCTTGGCAAGATTTAGGAAATACCAGTACTGTAGTTTGCCCTTGCCTACTACTTAGGATTCAGAGACAGACTCTAACTATTAGACTACGCTGGCTCCCTTTCTAGTATCTAGGTTCAATCAAAACAGGAAAGAGGCTGGTTCTCAGCTGGGATTGGACCTCCAAATTCTGGATTTGGAGGAGACCGAAGCTCTACATAAAACACGATTTCTCAATCCGAAACCCAAGCATATTTCTAGGCCAGTCATGACTCCCAAGTAGTCAGAACTTTGGAGAACTAGCATAACATAGTGTTTCAATTCAAGTTGATTATTACCAGTAAATACTAAAAAAGACAGACCAACTCAGATATCTGAACAGGCAAAGGAGGATTGGGCAATTGGAGAGGAGACAAATGTGGGGAAGGTGGACACGCTGTTTACATTTCTTGGCACCCACAAAATACCCTTTTATAAACCTCAATATGTTTTCCAACAAATCATAATTTTCAAAAACATAGGCTAGTGATAATATAGTGCCAACAATACAATTTTCAAATTTGTCCTTATAAACATAGGATGAGTGATGTGATATAAAATTTAGAATGATCATAGATTTGAAGGGAATGGATTGAAGTAGACTGTTGGGAGTCAGGAAATGAATAACATAAATCTCGACTGTCAAATCTGTGGACAGATGAGGGAAAAGGAGCAATTAGAAAATCACAATAACACCCCACCTCCCCAAGTTAGAACAACTACTGCTATGAAAACAATCCGATTATTTTGCTTTATATTTTTTTTAAAATAAGATATTCAAAAGGCAGACAGCATTTGATATAAATTTAACCAGCCAGCTAAATTTGGGACAGGGAAATTCAGCACTTTAGCTTCCAATGAAAGACTATCAGATAGAAGTTTGGAGTTTGAAAGAGAGCCCTTAGAAATTTAAATTGAACTCTCTTAAAGTTGGCAAAAGTGAAACATTGCTCTATCTGGACTCCCCAAAGAAACTGAGCTAGTGATTTAGTCACAAACAACTTTATAGCTGCTGGTAGAAAATCAACTCCTTTCAAGTGGAAAAAGTGCAGAACAGCTGCTGACTTCTCTTTGGCCAACA
The DNA here is from genome assembly GCF_031021105.1 of Erythrolamprus reginae. Lineage (NCBI taxonomy): Eukaryota > Metazoa > Chordata > Lepidosauria > Squamata > Dipsadidae > Erythrolamprus > Erythrolamprus reginae. The sequence continues at coordinate 149,012,746 of NC_091951.1, read as the reverse complement.
AGGTCACTTAATTGACTTGAGCTTTCTTGCTACCTGCAGTATGAAATATTGCACCTGGAGGGTTTAAACCTCTAACCAGATCAATAACCTTACTGCCGATATTGGGTTTACATGTCCTTGGTCTTTTAGCAAAGACCATTAACTATTATCTTTTGATAACTATGGTATCTTATGATTTGTACCTTATTATTCCTTATGAATGTATCTTGTCTTTTATGTACAATGAGAGCATATGCACCAAGACAAATTCCTTGTGTGTCCAATCTTTATTGGCCAATAAATAATTCTATTCTATTCTATGCTATGCTATGCTATTCTAATGTTTCTATTCTTTCAAAGATGAGTAGCAGCACAATATTGATTTAAGAGACCTTATCTATCTCTTCCCACTTATTACTATAACCATATTGCATGTATCTTTCAATTCATATTGTTTGTTTCCTAGTACTATAGTTTATTAGTAACCTTGACTAATACCTAACTATTGTATCTCTTTCTTATTGATGAATGTATTTTATTCTCATGTAGACTGAGAGCATATATATCTAAGACAAATTCCTTGTGTGTCCAATCACACTTGGCCAATAAAAATTCTATTCTATTCTATTCTTATTCTTCCTCCTCCTCCTCCTCCTCTGTTCTATTCAATTTTCTATTCAATTTTCTATTCTTTTCTATTCAATTCTACTCTATTCTATGTTTTACTAAGGCCTGGGAGATACTGAGAGATCATAACCTAAAGAGCATACAATGGGTGGACAGGAATTTCCCAACTAATTGAGGGTTGTAAAGTCCAAATTTTTAAGATGCCTAATAAATAAAGTACCTGAAAATGTAGGAGTGTCAATACACTAACCTATTTAGCTTTTTTCTGTGTTGAAAATTGATTATGTAGCTGGTTTTGTGAGTCACATCAGAATTGTTGTACAGTGATCCCTCGAGTTTCGCGATCTCGATCTTCGCGAAACGCTATATCGCGATTTTTAAAAAAATATTAATTAAAAAAAACCCCACTTCCGCGTTTGGCTTCGGGAGTCAGCTGGGAAGCGGCGCGGCTGTTTTAAAAGGTCGCAGCCGGCCTGGGGAGCTTCCCAGCACCCCCCCCGAACCCCCAACCGGGTTCGGGGGGGTGCTGGGAAGCCCCCCAGGCCGGCTGCGACCTTTTAAAACAGCCGTGCCGCTTCCCAGCTGAGTCCTGAAGCCAAACGCCAAAGGCGAACTTCCGCCTTTGGCTTCAGGACTCAGCTGGGAAGCGGCGCGGCTGTTTTAAAAGGTCGCAGCCGGCCTGGGGGGCTTCCCAGCACCCCCCCGAACCCGGGTGGCTGGGCGAGCAGCGAGCGAACGGCGGGTGGGAAGGGCGGGCGAGCGGCGAGCGGCGGGCGAGCGGGTGCTGCAATCTGTCGGCTTCCGCACTTTCGTCGCTCCCCACCTCCACCATCTGCGCATGCGCGGCCATGAAAAAAAGGGCACGCATGCGCAGATGGTGGTTTTACTTCCGCAACCCTACATCGCGAAAAATCGATTATCGCGAGGGGTCTTGGAACGGAACCCTTGCGATAATCGAGGGATCACTGTATATTTCATATACAAAATAGTATGATACATTATTCTGATAGAATTTTTCTTCAGATTGAATTTAAATTTGTCACTGAAAGCAACAAAGTTCTGGGCTTGATGGAATGTTTTTACCGAGACCCAATTCCCCAGTCAATAGTGGTGGACTGATAAATTCTAAATCTATCTTGTTTCTCTTCTATTTTCCTGATTAAATCCTGGAATTTCCTACTTACTGTAATTGTCTGGCATAGAGCTAAATAATTATGTCCAAGACATTAACGAGTCTATAGTTAGTGTTCAAAATTGTCCCTTTTATAAAAAAAGAGATAGCCATTTCCTGGAGAATTTGGCGTTATTGACAAAATATGCTAAAAGTGAAACAAGCACCCATCCCCACCCATAAGCTCCTTAAAACCCACCTCTGCCCGTCAGGCATGGGGGAACTGAGATATTCTTTCCCCCTAGGCCTTTACAATTTATGTATGGTATGTTTGTTTGTATGTATGTATGTTTGGTTTTACAAATAAGGGTTTTTTAATTGTTTTAGTATTAGTTTTAGTATTGGATTTACATGATGTTTTATATTATTGTTGTTAGCCACCCCGAGTCTACGGAGAGGGGCGGCATACAAATCCAATAAATAAATAAGCTTTAGTTTTTACTAATGGTGCTGTGGTATAATTATAACTTAGACCTTTCAATCACTTAGTCCTTTTTCAAAGACTGAAGCTGACAGCAACCAGGTAATGAGCTAAAGGGTTTTTTTTTTAAATCACTATACTTGTGTTCTGATTATAAAAAGGCTCCCACAACTTTCACAGGGATAAAACAAACCATGAGAGGCATGTCTAGGCCAAGATGACCTGTGGTAATTGTCCAAAAGTGGCTGTCTCCCTAAGTAGTAACAGCCTGTTTTTGTCCTTCAAAAGAGTTGATATTATTTTAGATCCAGAAGCACCTGATGGGTACAGAGTGGACGCTTATAAAAGTGCATTGTTCTATATATATTCTCCTAAATGCTGGCACATTTTGTAACATTGGTATTCATTTAGTTTTATGATATTTTTCTCAGAGTTGAAAATTCATGTATTCATATTCAATTATTCATACTATTTCCTTATTACGGTACTCACCAAGTATATTGAACTACAGCTATGACTACCAGATCTGGACTGCAAAACTCCTGATCATAATTAGAAAAAAGCAAAATCAAGCAGGAAAACCATCTCCTTGTTGCCATTTAACTAACAGTCATCTGGATTTCTGCGGATCCTGGGACTTCAGATATGCTGGCCAATGCAGCTCAATGGCATTTGATTGCAGAAAGATAATACCCTTAATTAAGTTGTGCAATTCATTAGTAGGAGGCAGAATGGTCACTAAAACTTGGAGAACTATAAAAGGGATTGAATAAATTCATTGAGGATAGGTTATCAACAATTGTCAGTCTTGGAAACAATGGAGTCTCCAAATTCCAGTTAAGGGTACAGTGATCCCTCGATTTTCGCGGTCTCGATTTTCGCGAAACGCTATACCACGGTTTTTCAAAAAATATTAATTAAATATTATTAAGCAACCCAAGCGCTTCTCTTTACGTAAGTGCTCCTTTTCTTTTTTTAAAAAAATCGCCCCCTTCTCTGTTTTGCCCCCCGTTTTCCTTCTCCCCTGCCCTGTTCTCCGCTGTGTCTCTGTCTCTCTCTGTCTGAGTGTGTCTGTGTGAGCGCGAGAGAGGGAGTGCGTGTATGTGTGTGTGTGTCTGTGTGTCTTTCCCTCCTCTCTTTCTTCGCTCTTCTAGCTCTTTCCCCTCCCCTTTCTTTGGATTGTGCATTTGTGTGCGTGTACGGACGGGTTTCTCTGAAGGGGGTCTCTCTTTTTTTTGGTGAATTTATCGGGGTGGGGAGTCGCGAGTGGAAGGGTTTCTGGTGCCTTGTGCGGAATCGGTTGCGAGGTCCGCCTCCGGCTAAAGGTTGCGGCTTGGGCTGGTCGGCCTCGGAGGCGGGAGAAGGCGAAGAGCAAGCGGGGAACCCGGCGGGGTGGATGGCGGCGGCGGCGTGTGTGTGTGTGGTGGTGGGGATAGGATAGAGAGGGACCCGGGAGAGTTCGGGTCTGCTGCTTGGCCGCCGCTGAGGAGAAGCGCGGGGAGGGCGAGAGAGGGAGATCGTGGCATGCGAGGTCCCTGCAGAGCAGAGGGGGTGGCTGAGGCGGCGGAGGCGTAGCGACGGCGGCGGCAGGCGAGCTTGGAGCCTTGCTTCGCCTCCTTCGCTGCAATAAAAACGAAGGGGTCAGACGCAGCCTCGGCGAGCCGAAGGTTTCCGCGGCTCTGACCCAGAGCAGGAAGGGCTGGTGGGGGCGGCGAATCCACCTCCCCAGCCACCGGAGGGAGATCGGGCTGGTGGGGGCGGCGAATCCACCTCCCCAGCCACCGGAGGGAGATCGGGCTGGTGGGGGCGGCGAATCCACCTCCCCAGCCACCGGCTCCACCATCTGCGCATGCGCGGCCATGGAAAAAGGGCGCGCATGCGCAGATGGTGTTTTTACTTCCGCACCACTATACCACGGAAAATCGATTATCGCGGGAGGTCTTGGAACGTAACCCCCGCGATAATCGAGGTATCACTGTATACAGCGTTCCCTCGATTTTCGCGGGTTCAAACTTCGCGAAAAGTCTATACCACGGTTTTTCAAAAATATTAATTAAAATAATACTTCGCTGTTTTTTCCCCTATACCACGGTTTTTCCCGCCCGATGATGTCATATGTCATTGCTAAACTTTTGTCCGCCTTTAATAAATATTTTTTTAATAAACTTTAATAAATAAACATGGTGAGTAATAATCTAAATGGTTGCTAAGGGAATGGGAAATTATAATTTAGGGGTTTAAAGAGTTAAGGGAATGCTTGTGATACTGTCCATAGCCAAAAATAGTGTATTTACTTCTGCATCTCTACTTCGTGGAAATTCGACTTTCACGGATGGTCTCGGAACGCATCCCCCGCAAAAGTCAAGGGAACACTGTATCTCCATCTATTGCTTGGAAAACTCTCAAAAAACATATGATTGACCCTGGGGAGAAATAAATAAGCCAGCAGCCATCTTCAGAGACTAGCCTATAGTATACCTTCAAAACTCCAAATGTATATATTAGTACAAAAATGCTCCCTAGATTTCAGGTAAGTAACCTGTAGCTTTCCAAATGCTATTTGCCAGTAATATGTGCCCATAAGGTTTGCTTAGCCCTTTTGTTATTTGCTTGCTTATTTAAAATATTTATATAGTTGCTATCTTATAATCAACTCTGGTTGGATCCCAGTCAACATTAAAGGACATTGTGGATTTCTTCTTATTCCTTATTTCTGATTTTTTTAGAACTAACAATTCCAAGCACATGTTTCATGCGGAGTTATTCAAAGGTGATATATGACCCTCCAGCTTCTTGCATATGTGATATGGTTATTTCATGTAGAGTTGACTGATACAGAGAAAGCGCACATTTGCAAAAATCAAAGTAAATAATGAAGTTGTTTCTTGATATATATTTACCTTGTTCATTATTCAACACAAAGAACCCCACAGTATTCCTATTCATTGTCATGGAATGTTTAAAGTACTTATTACAAGGTATACTGAAGTAGTTATTTCCCAATCAAGTATTTTCCAGGTAGTTTTAGGTATAGCCAATAACAATAGTGGCTTAGAATCTGGAGAATTTCAGTCCCAAACATCAGACTGAATAAAAGCACATGTGGAGTTATGGAAAGAAATATACTGTATATATAACTGTAGTGTGTCACCAATAATATCTAAGAAGGATTTCATATTTGGAGTTAATAATTTAAATATTCTTAAAAAACTGCAGTATTTTCATTTGCTTCGATGACATGCATCACTTTTATGCAAATGCATAAAGAAAAAATAATTAATTGTAGTTGTTAATTACAACTAGTTGAAATATACAAATTGGAGCACAGCCCCTGGATATTATGTGTTGCCAATAATTCTCAGAGTTCATCAAGTTCTTTTTCCTGGAGGGAAAAAAGTGAAGGAGGTACAATACTGTGTTACTGCATAAGGGAATGTTTGAGAAATTTAGGCTAGCAAACAGATTTAATATAATTTGATTTGCTTAAATATCTTCCATATTATTTCTATGCCTATAGAACTAAAATATAAGGTTTTAGCAGAATCTCAATGAAGAAAAAATGTCCACTGATGTCTTATACTGTGAAAACTTGGCTTAGACATATTTCTTGACTGCATATGTTGTTCTTAGCCTTCCCAAAAATATATGCTTTGGATTAATATTTAATGAGACACATATTCTACTTTAAGTTGCTGACTGATTTTAATGAGCACATTTGCAAAAATCACTCTGTGAGTTAACTATTAAACTTTGATATAAACATTTAGATCAACATTTATTGTAAAGATAGATCAGTGTCTGGGCAGATGGAAGATTGGTATTACTAATTAGGTTTGCTCCATCACAATCATTCTTAGAATTACACAGTAAATACGGGCCAGGGATAAAATGATTGGTGATAAACAGTATATCTGAATTATATCAACTTTTCTTATTTTTTGTAGTCAGAAACTGGCTTAGCAGCTCCTAAAATGAGGATGGGCAAGAATGGTAATCTAATTAGTTAATTATAGTGGGGCATCATTTCACAACATGGTACTCTCCAATAGTGGTGGGGCTTGAAAAGAATTTACTGCTGGTTCTGTAGGCATAGCTTGGTGGGTGTGGCTTGGCTTAGTGGGTGTGGCAGAGAAGGATACTGCAAAATCTCCATTTTCTCCCAATCAACAGGGACTCAGGATGCAGAGAATAGATGAGGAAAGGGCCAGTCAGAGGTGGTATTTATCAGTTCTTAGAACTACTCTCCTGAACTGGTCAGAACCTGCTGAAACCCACCTCTGCTCTCCAAGTAATCTACATCTTCGACTAATATATGGAAGCTTTTCTCTTGCAGTATGGCACAATAAAGGAGTGTCATTTATGTGGTAAATCACATCAGTTTAATTGGACAATAAAATAAAACCCAAAACACTCAGGCAATAATTGTTATGTCTCTGCCTAATGCAAGCAGGGGAGAAAGGTATCATCTACCTTCCTCTATGACTTCCTCTTCCTAGATTTCTTTCTGTATGAATGAAAGTGAAAAAACCTTCATGTGTACCATGCAGCATGTAATCAAATCTTCTGTAATGTGTTGAACCTGTCCAACAGATAAGTATGAGAATAGAGTAGAACCAACATGAAAACCTCAGTAATTGCTGGTGAAATATACTGCTCAAAAAAAATAAAGGGAACACTTAAACAACACAATATAACTCCAAGTAAATCAAACTTCTGGGAAATCAAACTGTCCACTTAGGAAGCAACACTGATTGACAACCAATTTCACATGCTGTTGTGCACATTCAACTTTGTATAGGAAAAAGTATTCAATGAGAATATTTCAGTCATTGAGATCTCGGATGACTGTTCCCTTTATTTTTTGAGCAATGTATATAAATAGAGCACAACACACAGAGGTCTTGATAATCACCAAAATACCATAAAATCTGGTTTCTAGCTGATAGGAAGAAAGAATGGTTTGAAAAGTAACATATAGTCTTGTAGTAATTGAATTAAGAAGTGTAAACATGTGATTCCCAGATTAGGAAGTGTAGACCAAAGATCCAATCCAAATTTAAATCAACCTCTTATATTGACAGAGTAAGAGATCCATTTAAATTAGACTGTGGAACTTCTGTCTATGTATTCTAATGAGTGGATTAGATAAAGACATTTTCAAAAATGGTCACTCTACTTGTTGAGTATCTAGACTAGGGAAAAGATTTTGGAAGGTGAAGGAAAGATCAGTGAAAGGCAAGTAGTAGTCCAAATCAGCTGAGGATCTTAGCTTGAAGAACGCTGGTATAAGCTACAGCGCCAATAAAAAAAGACTTTTAGCTCTCTAAGTACTACAGGGCTTTTATTATTATGCTGCAAGAGACTAAAGATACTCAGATACCATGGCCAAAAGGGATTCTAACAGTTCTTAACACTCTTCATTTTGGCTGTCAACGTTTCAGAGACACATTTAAATGATTCATAAGAAGATAAGAAACACCAAAGCCGCATCAAGGCATTTAAAACTTTTAAGAAACATTCGAGTCTCCATTCTACTCTCAAGACACCAGAAGCACATTTGTGCATGTTTTAATACTACCCTATTTTAGTTTGAATTCCCTCCAGGAACCTTATGTACCTCAGATCAAAAGACTGCCCTAAAGTGTGCACTTCAATTATTACTTTAAAAATGGTTGTGGGAAAACTCTCTTCATAAGAAACCACGAGACCAAGGAAATAAAAACTGCCTCATTCATACACTTAGCATATGTACACACACACACAGAGCTTCGCATCTTTAAAGTTTGGCCTAAATATTTAACTGCCATCTTTAAAGTTTGGCCTAAATATTTAACTGCCATTTTTTTCTTGAGAACTAATTGTATCACTGGTGTTGTGAGTGCTCCTTGTCCACCTCAGGTCATGTCAGATTCTGAGGAGGATGAGCCAGGCCGCTCTGGATACCCTGGACCAGTCGGGTTGCCAGCTGATGCAGAGAGTGAGAAAGAGGGAGAAAGTGAGGTGAGTGAGCCTGAGGAACCACTAGAGGGGGCTGATGTGACAATGGGGGAGTGGTCCCAGTTGGCGGATGAGGAAGACATTAGAGTGGAAAGTCAGTGGATAGACCCTCGCTATAGGAGATGGTTGAGAAGGCAAGAGGAGTTGCATAGTAAAAGGTATTAGTGTACAGACTTAGCCTCTTTGGGGTGTGATGTCACTTCCAGGCAGTATAAAGGCAATGGATTTGGGGAAATTGGGTGTGGAGTTTCAACATCGTTCAATGGAAGAGATGTGAGACTGGGGTGTGTGTGATTGAACAAGGCTTTAAAACCATGATTTCTGCCTCAATAAAAGGCATTCTCTGCTGGATGCTTGTTACCCGCAAATACAAATGCTTAAGTGATGAATGGACTTGTTATCTAAGGAATGCTAATTAGTCTGAGTTTGGCACCTTTCCCAGAAATCTTTTATATTTAGCTCCAAAGAGAGAAAACTCCTTTTTCCTGGCCATTTAAAATCTACTTTTCATTATGTGTATTTATATCAATAAAAAGTTTGATTTTATCACAAAATAAAGGAATTGTTTTGGCAATTTTTTAAAAAAATTTCACTCCAATCACATATGCAAAATAATATACCATCAATCTTAGAATATATTACAATGAATAGATTTTTTGAATTCAATATTCATAATCCATCCAATGCTGCCTCCTTTACATTTGACATCTGGAAAAAACAATAATTACTCAAATTTCTTATGTGCATTTAAAAAGCTATTAGCTAATACAGTTTTTAGGCTGCTTCTTTTCTAATTAAATCTAATCATTTAGGCCATAGTGTTTCATATCCTAAATATCAATTCTATGTATATTTCTTATCATTCCTTTTATTGTGATTGCCCTTTAAAAAATAAAAGAAAGAAACCAAAATTCTCAATCATGACAAAATAAAGGTTTTTGGAGTCAAGGGTTTCGCATAGAACTACAAGCAGGTAGAAATTATGAATTTTGGCAGTGCCAGATGATAAAACAAAGGCTGTGAAATAAATTGGTAAACAAGATGATATGCTAGAGATATTGCCTATTATTCTCTACAAAATATAGTAGCTGAGAAAAAAAATCCCTGATTTCATATTTAAAGGGCCTGGAAATGTCCTTGAGAGCACATTTCCAAATGTGACTAAATAAAGAGACACAGACAGATCTTGCTTTGTTACTTGAAGTACAACTCATTCCTGAACAGATGCAACATGGTGAGTAAGTTCAGATAATAAGAAATGTTACATGAGTCTGTAAGTTAGCTAGTTCCTGCCATGTATCTTCAGCAAGATCAGAAAACCAGTATTCATTCATGTTTCATCTAGGAGGGTCTGGCTGTTTCATCTTGCAGTCTATAGTCTTCCTCTATGGTCAATGCAGTCAACTATGAACTCATCATTTTTTAAAATCCAAAACTTAAAAGCCTTTCATCTCTTTTCCTTTTCCTTCTCTCTCAATGACCACCATTCATTTCACTGGAAAAAGCATTACGTTTACTATTCTTGCTGTCATAGAAGTATTATCTTTAATAGAATAATTATCTTTTTAAATTGCTTGTCTTCATCACTTCTCCAGCACTCTATCAGTCTTTATCAACAATTGGGCCAAAGGAAGAAAAACTATACACCTCTTTCATTTTTTCCATTTACCATTAGTTGTGAATTCAGTAAGCATTATACACACTTTCTTTTAAAGAATGGTGGCAGGGATGCTTCAAAGTGAAAGGTTGGCAACTAGCTCCCTTTTTATTTTGCTCCCTAGATGGATCCAGAAGGCCATTTTAGAAGCAAAGATGGTAGGTATCTGAAGGCAAGACTTTGTTCTGAAGCATTTTCAGACATGCAAAAAAAAGAAAAGCTGGACAGGCAGATCTCATTACCACTACCTAATAAGGAAAGGTTTTGAGAATGGCAGCGCGGCAAGCAGGAGAGAGGTGGGGATGACTTGAGGGAACGGGAAAAGTAAGCTGGGAAACCAAGATAGGGCTGCAATAGCTCAGGGAGTTTGCAAAAGCAATAGATAAAGAATGTGCTTGTTTCTGGGCATATGAAAGTTTTAGGAAAGTTTAAAAGTGAGAGGAGGAAAAAAAATCATAGAATGGGATGGCTGGATCTTGTAAGCTGGATGAAAGAGAGACAAAAAGTGGAAGCCTAAGTAGACATGCAGCATGAGTGACAGAAAGGACCATGTATTTAAAGCAGTGAGATGCATGCTTGGCCTTAAATGGCAGGGGAAATTGGGAACTGGAAATTCAAAATTATCAACGTTAAATGTATTGAATACAGGTAATGATGTGAACTTTAGCAGAATCATAAAAGAATTAGATAGTAAAGGGATAATGAGAATTGAACAATTATATGAGAAGGACGGAAGAGTTAGCAGAACTCGGCTGGAATGGTGGTTGGGTCAACAGAAATGGCTGCAGATCAATGCAATATGTAAATATTTAAATAAAAGTGAGAATAAAGAAGCTTTCTTGAGAGAAGAAAATAGCTTAGAGAAAATATTAAAAGAAAAGATTTAGTAATATATACAGAATGTTATCGCAAGCGGAAGAGGGAGTAATAAAAGGCTTGACAAGATGCTGGCAAAATGATTTACAAATAGACGAAAGTGAAATGAAAGAAACAGTAGAAAATATATATAAGATTAAGAATACAAGAGTTAAAGAGATGAGAAGAAAAATTTTACATAAATGGTATTATACACCAGCACAACTTGCACACTTCCAGGGGAAAGGGAAAGGTAATTGTTGGCATGGTTGCCAAAGGAAAGGAATTGTTATGCATATGTTCTGGGAGTGTGTTGAAGTTAAGAAATTTTGGAAGGATGTGCAGAATGAAATAAATAAAATGCTAAACATTAATTGGATAATTACAAAAGAAATAGCAATATTAATTAAACAAAGAGAATTAAGAGATTTTAAAGAAATAAAAACTGCAGCATTGGAAAGCGCTCAAGCGATAGTGGTATTGGTATTGCGTTGGAAAGAATCTATAAAATGGACATTACAGAACTGGTACTGGTATATGGTTGATCATATTCATTTCGAAATCATGGAAATAAGATTAAACAAGTTTGATGAAAATAAATTGGAGAAGCTGATGGTACAATGGAATAAGGTGAAAGATTATATGTTGAGTAGAATTTGTGACAAAAATGTGAAAAATAAACTCCAATCACTCTTTGAATAGTAAACAAATGCAAATTAGAGCTAAGGGGAAAAAAAGAAAGAACATAATCTAGTAAATATTTGAACCCCCCGCAATTGGTGATGGTGGTGATGGTTATTGTCAGTCGGGTGATGGGCACACACACACACTGTGCACTGTTTTATGTTTGTTTTATGTAACCTTATGTGCAAAACCAATTTTTTAAAAAAAAATTTAAAAAGAGATGCATGCTTGGCCAATATCTTTAGCAATGCACTAGAGAGTTGGGGAAAATTGCTTATTAATTTCAATCATTTATCTTTCTGTGAAAAGGGGTGCTTTAGCAGTATTTTTCTACTTCAAATCCCCTTGTCTGGCTGCCTATAGCTTTTGTAAGATTCTTTGTACTTTTACCTACAGAACTCCATGGGGAGGGGATGTTGAGAAAAAATTGAAGTTGATCTTCCTCTTGGTAATTCTTCCAGTAATTCAACTGCAATACAACAGCAATACAGCCCATCTAATCTAGCGTTCTGTATCATACAATTGCCAACCAGATGCTTTTAAGAAGCTCACAAACAGGAGTTTGCTACTGAAGAGTTTGTTCTACAATAAAAGTAGAGGATCATTCCTCCTTGATTTTTTTTATTTTTATTTATTTATTTATTCATTCATTCATTCATTCATTCATTCATTCATTCTTATTGTCAAGTACATATTGGTGGTATACAAAGATATAATAATATTCATATACATGATACTAGTAAGAGAGAAACATTAGGACAGGGGACGGAAGGCACGCTGGTGCACTTATGCACGCCCCTCACTGACCTCTTAGGAATCGGGTGAAGTCAACAGTGGATAGTCTAAGGATAAACTTTTGGGGGTTAGGTGATGATACTACAGAGGCAACTACTGAGTTCCATGTATTAACTGCTTGGTTACTGAAGTTGTATTTCCTGCAGTCGAGTTTGGAGCATCTTACTTTAAATTTGTATCTGTTGTGTGCTCGTGTGTTGTGGTGGTTGAAGCTGAAGTAATCGTTGACAGGACAGATGTTGTAGCAAAGGATTTTATGGGCAAGGCTTAGGTTGTGTTTAAGGCGACGCAGTTCTACGCTTTCTAAACCTAGGATTGTAAGTCTAGTTGCATAGAGTATTCTGTTGCGAGTGGAGGACTGGAGGGCTCTTCTAGTTAAAGTGTATCTGGACATTTTCTAGAGTGCTTATGTCTGAAATGTGGTGTGGGTTCCAAACAGATAAGCTGTATTCATTTTGTCCTGCTATTTTGAAAACTATTTTGACAGGTCAGCATCCCACATCTGATAGCAAGGATTTCTACATTTTAAGTATGCATTGTACAATGAAAAACACTTTTTGGGGAACTAAGATGAAAAACAGAGCTTTTGTCAGCAAAGAGAATAATTACTAATAAATCACTTCTTTAGCAGACTTCAGGCAATTCTCAATTTCTGAGCCAAATTTACTTCATCTATCAAGAATAGTTTATGGTAAAAAAAAAAATCAGAAAGCTTTAAGACAGTGGTTCTCAACCTGGGGGTCGCCTAAGACCATGGGAAAAGACAAATTTTCCATGGTGTTAGGAACTAAAGCTTCTATTCTGGCGCCTTGGAATCTGACCAATCAGGCGTTAGGGATATCCCACTGACCTTCCTGCCAAGCAGCTTAAAGCTCTCTTGGGAGAATTGGCATTAAACTTATGGTTGGGGGTCACCACAAAATGAGGAATTGTATTAAGGGGTCACAGCATTAGAAAGATTGAGAACCACTGCTGAATCCCTTAAAGACATAGAAAAATCTGTATGCCTTCTTCAATTTAAAAGTTCAATTTTTTAAAAAGGCAAAAAACAAGTTGACTTTTTCTTTGTTTTCCCCCCAAATTCTTCACTATAAATTCTTAAACTTCAATATAACATTATGGAAGACAAATATGTAGCCTTTTCAGCAATAGATTTTTCAATATTACCTTGAAAGGTAGAGATAAGAGTATTTATTTTATATATTCTAATTATTAATTGAAATGACATAGTTGCCACTCACCAAATAACTCTAGGAAGTTACAAGAAAGGTTTTAAAAAGGCAGAGTCCTTGGTGCTCTCTGTGGTTGTTTTTTCTTTGCAGACATTTGAATACCCAACTAAGCAACATCATCAATACTAGTAGATTAGATTAGATTAGATTTATTGGATTTATATGCCGCCCCTCTCCGCAGACTCAGGGCGGCTCACAACAATGGCAAAAACAGTATATAGTGACAAATCCAATACCCACCAATCCAATTGCAGTTATAGGTTAAGAAATTCATAAAAACAACCCCAATATATATAAAGAGCAAGCATACAATCAATCAAACACCAAAACATGGGCAAGGGGGAGATGTTTCAGTTCCCCCATGCCTGACGGCAGAGTGGGGTTTTAAGGAGTTTCCATAGTAAGTATGGAATTTACTCCCTGTTTATATACAGTGGCTTGCCTTGCCAGCTTTAGTAAGGGGTGTAGTCTTCTCTTTAATAGTGCCATGATTAGGGTATTGTTTTCTGCTTGACTGTCTGGTGTTAGTCTCTACTTATCTATTAACCTTATTTAAAATAGGTCCCATTAGGCAACACTGTTAAATCGATGAACCTGGAACGCCAACCCTGCCAGATCTTGTGGGATGGGCAGAGATAATTGGAGACAAGTGGTCCTGTAAATATATCCAACTTCTCTGCCATGTAAGATTGGGAACAAGGTGAGGCAGGTCCAAGTCCATACTTAATTAGGGAAAATCAGTGTTGAGTTTGAGCCAGTCACTAACATTCAGCCTGACTTATTTTGCAAGTTGTTTTAGTGGAATTAAGATTGTAATGCAAAAATGACAATTACTATGACCACTAACAAAATGAGACTACTAAATTAAGTAGGGCTTCAACATGGAATATTCAGCAGCATTTCAGCCCTATGAAAGAACCTGCATGCAGAGTTTGCATTTTATACATAATGTTCCCATTTTCAATACTGGATTGCTTTTAGCTTCAACTTTTTCATTTTCCTGGAGAAAATAAAGAAGCATTAGTCTCACAGCAGATCCTAACTGAGATCTGCAAACTATCATTTCCTCTCATTTTCCCACATTTAAAGAAGCATACTTTAAGCTTAATAAAAGCAAGATTTCTCATAAATATTGCATCTGACTTTACCACTCTTCGAACACATGTGACAAAGCTTCTCTTTAACTTTTTCATAAGGAAATTATGTAATACAGCTTTGAAATCCTATATCCCCTCAATAGTTTGTTTACTACTAAAAGTTAAGAACAGTTTTAAAAAATGGAATGGTAGAAGTGTGAACCAAAGCTTCCAATATTCTATGAGCTTTTAAAACATAACTTTCATTTTATATTGAAAAAAGAATAATAAATTCCTTTCAGTTCTATCAAACTATGATGACCTAAAGGAACAATTTCTTCCTTCCCTTCAGTTTCACAGAGTACATAGTACAGTGTTCCCTTGATTTCTGCGGGGGATGCGTTCCGAGACCGCCCGCAAAAGTCGAATTTCCGCGAAGTAGAGATGCGGAAGTAAATACACCATTTTTGGCTATGGACAATATCACAAGCCATCCCTTTAAACTCCTAAATTACCATTTCCCATTCCCTTAACAACCATTTACTCACCATTATTACTGGTACTCACCATTGAATAGTGATCCTGATATTTATAAACATAATTATTTATTAACAATAATTATTTTTTTGGTTATTTATTTGAAAAAAAATTTAGTTTCGCGATGACGTATGACGTCATCGGATGGAAAAAAAACATGGTATAGGAAAAAAAACCGTGAAGTATTTTTTAATTAATATTTTTTGAAAAACCGTGGCATAGGCTATTCGCGAAGTTCGAACCCGCAAAATTTGAGGGAACACTGTATAGTCAAAAACGCTGATCCATTCAGACAAGATTACAAAGTATTTTTTCCGATACTATAGATTCTGTATACCAGTGATGGTGAAACTTTTTGGCACTGAGTGCCCAAACTGGAACATACACACACATATGTGCACGCCCATGCTGGAAAACCAAGACTAGCTGGCCTGTGCATACGGTCTTTGGGTTTCCAGCGAAGACCACCGTACCAGAAACCAGAAGAACAGCTTGCGACGGCATGCATGCTCCTAGAGAGGGCTCTGTGTGTCACCTCTGGCACACGTGCCATAGGGATAAACATATATCCATTGTAAGATAAAATACAGGAAATAGTAAAAGGGCAGACTAGATGGACCATGGGGTCTTTTTCTGCCGTCAGACTTCTATGTTTCTATGTTTCTATGTTTCTATGTTTGTCATCATGGCTGTATATAATCATTATCAAAGTATTAATGGAATGTTTCCAAGTATGACTTTTTGAGTTTTTATAGAATACACACATTTCCTAAATGTAATTGAACAGCCAGTAAACCTCCAAAATTCTTTTGAAGTCCTGCAACAGTGCACTTCATTTTACATTCTTATTCGAATCAGTAATCCATACCCATTAGCATATACAAGAACATAAAATGTTACATTTATGATAACCAGAGTCACATAATTTGATGACTTCTTGATTGCTGCCACAGAATATTTGACCCCCAATTACAGATCCTATCATTAGAATCAAAACATAGAAACTGTCTGTGCCAAAGATCTATCTAGGATATTGTTGCAAGATACGTAAAATAAATGAATTCCTTAAATACCTATAAAAGTTATAATACAACATTGCACGAATGATTTCAATTTCTTCTGAACCAAAAGGATAAGTACATTCAAGTAAGGGGACAATAGTGTTCTTTAAGACAAAAGACTTTCTAATGGAAATTTATCAAGGAGAGATACAACCTAGAACTAAGGAAAAATTTCCTGAGAGAACAATTAACCAGTGGAATGGCTTGCCTCCAAAAGATGTAGGTGCGCCACCATTGGAGATTTTTAAAAAGAAATTGGGCAGCCATCTGGAACAGTATAGGACAGTGATGGCGAATATATGGCACAGGTGGCACGCGGAGCCATACTTGATGGCTGTTGTCCTAGCTCCTTGATGGCATGCAAGCTGTTGTTCTAGCTCAGCTCCAAGGTGCATGTGTCTGCTGGCCAGCTGATTTTAGGCTCACCTACAGCTCTGGGATGGCATTTTCGGCTTCCGAGGAGTCTCTGGGTGGATGAAGGAGGGCATTTTTGCCCCTGGAGCCTGGGGAGGGCGAAAAATGGGCCTACTGGGCCCGCCAGAAGTTGGGAAAATGGCCATTTTAGGCCTCTAGAGTGTCTCCGGGGAGGCGGGGAAGGATTTTCTTAGTTTGAATGTTCCAGGCGGGCTGGCAGGGGGATGGGGAGCGCGCACGCACATGCACCCAACATTCAAACTAACTTTCGCCGGCCTCTGCTGTGAGAAGAATGCCTGCCCCGCCTCTCCTACAGCCCCTTTGCTGACAGCCAGGACGAAAGCTCTCGGAGAAGGGACTGCGAGAGGGGCAGGGTGGGCATTCCCAAAGCGTTCGGAGTGGCTAGTGGCCGGGTCAGGAGGACGAGAAGACGCAGCCGATACCGCCACTGCAGCCACCGCTGCGGGAGGAGCCGCACCCCAAGGCGGGAAGCGGAGGAGAAAGAGGGGCAGATCGGGCGGGGGGCAGCGGCAAGAAGCCATGGGTGCGAGGGGGCTGGAGGCGCTGGGGCGGCCGCGGCTCCTTGCGCGGCCTTGGAAAAGGTTGCGCGGGGGGGTGTTTTGGGGTGCGTGGGCACGTGGGCGCGCACCTTAGAGGGTACAGTGGTCCTGAGGCATTGAATTATGTGTGTGGGCATTCGTGCATGCGTGATAGCACACGCACATGCGCTTTCGGCACCCGAGGGAAAAAAGGTTCGCCATCACTGGTATGGGATCTCCTGCTTGACAGGGGGTTGCACTAGAAGACCTGCAAGGTCCCTTCCAACTGTTATTCTGTATTCTATGACAAGTGTCTGGGCCAATGGGAGACTACATGATAAGCATGACAAAGTCTGAAAGTTCAATTGCTCCCAAAGTTAGGTGCTTCCCAGCTATTTAGGCCTACATAAAACCACACTGATTTTCTCCCATACAGCTCATGCATTTTCGTTTAGAACCCATCCACTCAGAGATATCGTTTTGCAAGTTTTTCTAGGATCAAATTGTTTCGTGCTGTTGTGGTTTTTGTAGTTATTCCCTTCCATTAGATAGGTTGAAAACAAGTTTATAAGAAACTGGCACAACTGGAGTAGGGCCAGGATAGGTTATGCTATAAGTATATTTAGTAAACAATCAATATTGATAAAAATCTTAAGGATGCAAGCAACAAGTTACAGTCATTCTGTTTGTATTTCTGTATTTACTATTTTATTATGATTGCACGCCGCCCAGAGTCTGCAAGGAGTTGGGCGGCTTAAAGGTTCAATAAATTAAATTAAAATTATTGATTATGATAACTTTTAATTTCACACAAAAAAAATTGAACATGTGTGACATGGTGAATAGGTAAAGAAATGGCCACTGTCATTTATAAAGTTTTAAAAAACCAAGAGATAATATGACTATCTTGTTCACAAGGAACCTCCATTCAGGCTTTCTTTTTCTTAGCCATCTCCAAAAACAGTATGTTGGATCAACTATTTCACTCATTTTCAAACTCCAAAAGCTCAAAATCTAGCAAGGAGTGTATAAGAGGATACACAAACCTTAGAGCAGTGTTTCCCAATCTTAGCAACTTGAAGATATTTGGACTTCAACTCCCAGAATTCCCCAGCCAGCGCATGCTGGCTGGGGAATTCTGGGAGTTGAAGTCCAGATATCTTCAAGTTGCTAAGGTTGGGAAACACTGCCTTAGAGGAAAGCAGACCTTCCCAAACATTTTCTTTCATTACCAGAAACTGCTTATCAGAAAGTCCCTTTTTACTCAATGTAGGCAAAACACTTTAAGGCTATTTAAATATCCCAGTCTGGTTAAATATCCCTGTGATTGGTTAGTGGATTTGTGTGTCATTACCAAAAGAACATACCTTTTTTTTAACCCAATTTGGGCTAAGTTACTCAAATTTGGGAAGCACTGGACTAAAAGTTTAACCACTCCTTGGTTTATAAAATAGGCACCCTTCCCCCAAAAGTGTATGTGTCTAAAGAAATCGATAATAAATGTGTGATTTCTCCTTGGCCATATCTTTTGAAACATCATGAGTCACATCCAATTACATTTCTGTATCTTTTTCCCAGGTGAACGGGTTTTTTAGCGTTAAGTGGTCCATTTGCAACTTCTCTACCTACAAGGATTTTTGCTTTCTTGCAAAGGAAGCATGGAATGTAACTACTCACTCAGGGCTAGACCACAAATATGAGGTACTGTAATAGAATTCTAACCCTTACCACAGCTTTCTTTTACCTGCTTATGGTCTGTTAGTCACGGTGGCTGGGCATTCTGGGAGCTGTAGTCCCCACACATCTGCAGTGCAGGACGCAGAGTTAGGGGGAAAGCCGACAACCGTTACAATACATTTCAAAACTCTTCAGCTTCAAAGAGAAATACGAAACGGGTCCTCTGAATTATGGTTCTGGTTATTTTGAAAACTTTTTACACCTTCCTTGGGATGGCTGGTGAAGAACACGATTAAGTAGTAGCTGCACCGCCTTTCTGGCTGCTTTTGAGCGCTTTGTTCTTCCACACGGTTGCAAAACGTTAATTCAATTGCACGCTTGTGCATTTGCTGGTTTACACAGACACACACACAAAAAAGTAAAAAACCCCCACAGATTTGCACCTTGTTTCCCCACGGTCACTCATCAAGTCTCCTATTCCCATCCGCCAATGGCGTTAAGAGGGTTTTTTTTTCTCTCCCCCCCCCCCCCCCCCTTATATTTTGAAACATCCCCTTTCCCAAGTCTTCTTACCTGATTGGAGTCCCGGCGCAGAGGGGCGAATCCGCCGTGTAGTAATGTCCGAGGAGGATGACAGAGAGCCCTAATCCTACCAGGAACAAAAGGCAGAGCCTCTTCCTCCGGGGAGACCCCATTCAGGAGAAGGAGGGCGCGCTGAGGGGGGAAACGCGCCGTCTGCGCGCCGGGGACTCGTCTAGCTAGCAAGGCTGGAGCTTCCCTAACTCTGACTAGGGAAGAAATCAAGTCACCTCCACTCACTAGCAACGCCCCCCCCCCCCCAGCTTTAAACAGCGGAGGCTTTATCTCCTCCTCCCCCTTCTAGTTCTTTGGAAAAGTTACGGAGCTCAGCCGAGAAAGGTTTTCCCCCGGAGCCCGGGTATTATGCCTTGCCGCGCCTCAGTAAAGACTTTCCGCCTGCTTTCTCCATGCCTTCCCATCTGTTGCTCGCCGCTTGATGCAGGCACCTTCAAGACGGTTAGCTAAGAGAGCGAGAAAATGGGGGACAGAGGGGGGTGTAGTGGGGGGGGGGGGAAGCAACGCCGCGCCTTGAGTAACTGGTTGGGACTCGTTTGCAACGGTGGAAGGGGGTGACGCTCCTGGGAGCTGGCTTAAAACAACCCCTTCGAAGTCCCTTTCTCTCCTTTCACGTCGACCTTGTTGAGAAGGAGTAGTACAATAAGAGATTTCACCCACAGAGAGAAGCCAGGCGGTTTTTCTTAAGAGTCACCCATTTATCCACACTTTGCACAGATGCATGCAAAATTGTAAGGGGCGTGCATAAGCGCACCATTGTGCCTACCGTCCCTGTCCTACTGTCTTCTTTTATCGTTACTTTTTACTTGTGTTATAGTTATACCAGCTACTATTATTCTATACATATTTGACAAAAAATTTTTTTTTAAAAAGTAAGATTAGGGTACATCCGGTAAGGAAAATCTGCGGCATAAATTAATTCAACTTCTCTACTACAGTGCATAAAAGTGAGATGGGTGTGGGTGTGAAAGAATGTGGAGAGAAACTTCTTTGATGGTGTGCTTAGTGACAATGGTTTAGTGAAGGATCCATAGTATAATGCCTTTGGGCTTGCCCAAAAGAGCAGTCATTAGAAACCAACAGCGAACAGGAAGGCCTAACCTCAAATGGGCAAATTGAGGGATTTTCTGCCAACCTCTACATGCTTAAATCACCCTATGAACCAATAGGTACCCTGTACAGCTGACCAATAGGAGATTGCAAAGAACTTCATTCAAGTTCCTCCAGTTGGAGTTGTCACCTGTTTTGGAGCCAGAAATCCCCCCCTTTTTATTTCATGGGTGTATCTGGTTGGTTGCAAAAAAAATTGCCGTTCGGCGTTGATTTGGGTGGAAACTGGGTGCAAAAGTTTATTTATGCATTTATAAATGGTTTACCATCGGCAAGGAAATGAAGGCATGGTAACCATTTTGCAAATAGGTGCATGCTTTATTGCTATAGCTATTGTTGTTTTGAGTTGGTGATGAGGAAAAATATGTTATAAACAGCAGGCGAGGAGGTGAATCTCAGTTGAAGGAGGTGTGGTCAGACACAAAAGTAAGAATGAAATTCTTCCAAACCGAATGATCATTGTCCGAGATTAAAGACTGAATCGACAATATACTCTCTCAACTATTAAAGAGGATCTGCTGTTACCTTCTTAGCTTCATACATGACATACAGACTGAGGTACAGTATTTACTTCTTGGGAATGTACCTCTTCTCTCCTGGAGATCCATCTCATCACTGCATTCTATCACAGGTATCAAAATAATCAATAAACAATAAATTATTAAAATCCAAGGATCAAGAGACAGAATGAAGCCAACAGTTCCCACCAATTAGGAAAACAAGATGTGCAAAACTTGTTTCTAGAGATGTGAGATTCTGCATGTGTTTGGCGGCTCATTAGATCAGTGTTTCCCAACCTTGGCAACTTGAAGATATCTGGACTTCAACTCCCAGAATTCCCCAGCCAGCAGCGCTGCATTAGATGAAAGTACTGTACATTACAGATCAGCAGAGCCAACACATTACAAAGAAAATACAAACAAACTATTTCAAATAAACTTAAGTAGATCCCCCACCTTTCAAAAATTTCTGTGTAATTACACAAGGATAGAGTTGGTTCCTACCTGTGCCAAGGATATGGTATGGAGGTGATCATAGTACTGCCCAAGGGAGTGGAATCTTAAAGCGGAACTGAGGGGTTATGTTCTATCCTCAATCAGAAATCAGACTGCTGATGACACAATCCTCCAGATGATCATTTTAATTTTAGTTCTACCAGTCTTGCATTTAGAACTATTCCAGTAATATAATAATAATAATTTATTATTTGTGTGCCTGACTCCCAACAACTCTGGGTGATTCTAACAACAGAGCTGATATCACTATAAGGTGGTTTTGTTTCCTCTCTTCTAAATATCAGATTTGCGCCTTCGAATAGTCACTTCCCAAAATTAGGGGAAGATAATGTGTATGTATGTATGTACTGTATGTATGTATATATATATATATATTTGTTTTCATAGATTTTCACGAGTACAGGTATGACGGTCTTGGCATATTTAGGTTTCTTCCCGTGTAGGATTCAGAGATTTCTGGTGATGTTTCGACGAGGTCCCACTCGTCATCTTCAGGCTGGTGCTTCTGCCCTTGTTCTAGAGCAAATAGAGCTGTGTTCACCCTAGTACAAGGACAGAAGCACCAGCCTGAAGATGACAAGTGGGACCTCGTCGAAACATCACCAGAAATCTCTGAATCCTACACAGGAAGAAACCTTTCGCCATACCCTCACTGGGACTTGAACCTGCAACCTTTGCCTTATAAGGCAGAGAATTAACCTCTCAGCTACAGTGTCCAATCTCTTCAGTTCTGCCCCAGGGAAGGGTTACATATTTTTGTGTCGAATCACTCTGGTGTATTGAAGGAACATCACAGCTCCTTTTTTGCCTCTAGGCCCAACCCAGGGCCATTTCCAAGGCACTTAATTTTATTGATAGCCGACAATTCTATCTGTATGTGTCACATGTTTTCTTTGCTGAATTTGAAAATTAAGGGAGACTAGGATAGATCTATTTCGGCCTTATTTTGGCCTCATCAGCTAGCCATACCCTCACTGGGACTTGAACCTGCAACCCTTGCCTTGTAAGGCAGAGAATTAACCTCTAGGCTACAGTATCCAATCCCTTCAGCTCTGCACCAGGGAAGGGTTACATATACATACATACATACATACATACATGCATACATACATACATACATACATATTCTGTTGGGGAAAAAATTCAGCAAAAACGTGATATATATGTATACAGTATAAGGTTTACATAAAACCTTCCAGCTTTTTTCCATCATACCCTGTTGTCAGGCAGATCAATACCAGGTAGAGTATCCCTTATAATATACCTTATTATGAAGAGGGAAGCTTCCAGTCGGGTAGGCAAAGTTGCCTCTTCTATGACTTGTGGACTTCAACTCCCAGATTTTCTAAGCCAATGATGCTAGCTCAGGAATTCTGGGAGTTGAAGTCCACATGTCATAGAAGAGCCAACTTTGCCTACCCCTGCTTCCAGTGCTCTATGGATCAAATCTACCCTTCAATTCATCCTGAGGAAAACTGAGTGTGTCACCTATTTGATGGTAAGAATCGCTGATATTCTCAACTACAGTAAAGCATGGAGTCAGAATATAAAATGCAGTCTCAGTACATTTGTCAAAAAGTTAATGGCAAAATAGTCTTCCTCGATTTGAGAGAAATAAGCAACTCTAGAGCTAGTTATAGCTAGAACAGGATTAAGATAAATATTGATTAAAAGGACTATGAAAGAGTAAAATGGGGGAGGTGTATTTTCATATTGTTGGAAGAAATATCCATCTGATTCAGTTCCAAGCTTGGAGAAAGGAACTGGAGACAAAATGGAGACTGAAAAGAGTGTTTAATGATGAAGCAGAACCACATGGAGTTGAGTGGGGATTTTTTTATACTTTCTCTTAGGCTTTGCACTTGAGTTTACTGTTCCAGTGTGCAAAAACAGGTATTCTATTGGTTGTTGTCAGACTTCCAGAGGGTCATGTAACGGTTATGTAGGGGCCATAGCTGCCTCTATAGGCAAAATACAAATCTTAGGTATTTGTCGGAGCTAAGTTTGGTTGACGTTTGTACTGCTGATGCAATGAAGGGTGGTTGGCAATTCCTATTGTGGCTGAGGGCTAATCCTATCTTTGTTCAGATCTTGCTACAGGGAATCTCAAAATATCATGAATGGATTTCTGCCTGCAGTATTTGCTTTGCCTATGAATAGAGCTACCTATTTCTTAAGTGCTGACATCTCTTGTGGGCTATTAAGAAAGGTGATGACTGCTTCCCCCCCCCCCCCCCCCCTAAAATGCATGTTTCTCAATTTCTCATCCAGGGAAATATAACTTTCTGCCTTTTAAAAAAATATTTCTCAAAACATTTCAGTCTTCTAGAAGAGGGGTGGGTGCTAACTTTCTATAATATGGGGCATGCAGTATAGGTCTGGAAGGAGCCCCCCTCCCCCCCCATGTTTAGCTTTGATAACTCTGCAGTCAGCTATTATGATATTTTTTGGAATATCCTGTACTTTCCAGAACTGGGTATAAATATAGCCAAAAAAGCTGCCTGGATAAGGCTTGGATTTTTTTAAAAAAAATCATATGCTTTTGAGGGGCACACTATATTCTGCTCTTTTTCATGAACTTCAAGGTAGTTTTAATGGAACCATCGGCTAAAAGAGATGAAGTCCCAATGTTAAAAGATATCTAGGGCAGGGGCGAAATTCAGCAGCTTCTGAAATTTTGAGTAGTTCAGAGAACTGGCAAATACCACCTCTGGCTGGCCCCAGAATGGGGTGAGAATGGAGATTTTGCAATATCCCTCCCCTGCCACGCCCACCAAGCCACGCCCACAGAAACAGTAGGGAAAATTTTTGAATTTCACCCCTGATCTAGAATTAAAAGATACTCCATCTTAGAGGCCCTGCAGGGGAGGAAACATAAGTCCATATCAGGCTTCCACAAAGGAAGACGGACAATCTAGCAAGATTTATATAAACTGGCAATCAACAATAAAGAAACCTACCTGATCCATTACTGAAACTGTTCTGGTTGCGTGCACCTGACAGTAGTTCTCATGTAGTTCTCCCTCAATGTTATCCTTATAACAATTCTATGAAGTAGACTAGACTGAGAGAATTCAAATTCAAAACTTTTTTTAATCAGATGATGTTATCTCTGCTTTAAGATTCTGGGCCCAGCTAAACCTTCATATCTGTAAGCCTTTTAGAACTCTCTTTGCAAAGCTTACACAGCCTACTTGATCAAAATGTCAACATTAGCAACAAGCCTGCTACCAGGCTGGCTTTAGCTACATTTGATTTAAGTTCTGTTCCATTCCTAGTTCTTTCTCCGTATGTTCAGTTATTGTTGAGTTATGTTCATCTAATAAGCCAGTGGTTCTCAACCTTTCTAGTGCCGCAATCCCGTAATACAGTTCCTCATATTGTGGTGACCACCAACCATAAGTCTAGCGCCAATTCTCCCAACAGAGCTTTAAGATGATTGGCAGGAAGGTCAGAGGGACAACCCCACTGTAAACGCCTGATTGGTCAGATTGTAAAAATATGTTCCAAAGTGCCAGAATAGAAGCTTTAGTTCCTTTAGTCCCATGGTCTTAGGCGACCCCTGTGAAACGGTAGTTCAACTCGCAAAGGAGTCCCGACCCCCAGGTTGAGAACCACTGGAATAACCCGTACTTAGTCTTGCATGACATTGAAATGTGAAAAGAATTTGCCACATTTATTTGGTGCAGTGGTTCAGTTCTAGATTAGAAACCAGGGGATTGTGAGTTCAAGTCTTCCCTTAGGCATAAAAGTCAGCTGGATGACTTTGGACCACTGTTTCTCAGTCCCACCCACTTCACAGGGTTGTTGTTATGGGCAAAATAGAAGATGGGCTTTCAGCCTTTAGTTATATAACATAAAAGTAGGATATAAATAATAGCTGAGCTTACACAATACAAGAAAACCAAACTTTATAAATAGTGCAACTGTTTACCATGGTAAGGGAATCCAGTGTAAGAGCCAGATAGTGAAACAGTCCCCTGTAAACCAGGGTTGTCAAACTTGTGGCCCACAGACCAGATGCATTACATGCTAGCCACCCCCACTTCAATTATAGCAAAGGTGGGAAAGTTATGATATGTCATGTGATGCGTCGTTGTAAATTTGACACCCCTGCTGTAGAGCAACAATTAAGATTGAATAAATAATTCCTTTGTGTCTCAAGAGATAAATCTATAAATATCTACTAAAGTTAATATTTTGTCCTAGGGCTGCTTATTTTAGTAGCTAACATAGGAAAAGAAATCATTTCAGTGGACTCCTCTAACGATCTGGTATATTTTGTATGCATTACAGGGGGGGGGGTTATTTGTATTTTATTGCTTTATATTCGCTTGTTTTGTTATCCATCCAGGATTATTTGTTTAAGATGAGTGGCCATATCTCTTTCCCAAATAAATAAATTTCTTCATTCCTATCATGGTTCATCAAGTAAAAATCTCCATTTCCAGTTAAACATAACTGACCTAAGATTTCTAGTTCAGAAGCTATCCAGGAGTTAATCATCCCACCTGATTTTTAAAAAATGTTTTGGAAATCTGTCCCTCGTTTATTTGGTTACAGCAGAATTTTTAGAAAGATTTTAAAGGCTTATAAATAGTACATAAATTACTATAAATTGGTCAAAACATTATTAAAGAGAAAATAATCCCTCAGAGTCATGATCAGTCTTACCAAAATAAAATTCATATTACAGTACTACTGTAAAGGAAACCTCTGCTTCAGCCACCATTTAAAGTTTTTATGAGAGAATGAACCAACGTGTGTACATAGCTGTACTTGCAGAGATCATTACTTCCATTTTCAATAATCTTTTGGTGAAATTCTGCACTAGTCACCCTGAAAAAGCATTGGGAAGATCGGAGAAGCCCTCATATGGGCTTGTTCATGAACTGGAAACAGAAGATGGGCCCTCACAAAGAAATTCAAACAGTGGCATGTAACCAGCATTGGAACTAATTTTGTTAGGGATGACAGATAGCCAGGAATACTGACAACACCAAATTATTTAGGAGAAATTAATCAAAAGAATTTTGTAAAGAAGAAGAATCCAGAATCCTGTTGTCTGAATTGAGTGGCAATATAAATCCTCCAAATAATAAAATAACATAGTATCTTCAGATTTGGTATGATTAAAATGGCAAACCCAGTGAGTTTAATTTAATAAAAGTAAATATCAAATTTGTATGTTTCAGATATATTTTATTTATTTATTGTTTTTAAAGTAATAAAAGAAAAAACATGATATATACACTATCAAAGAAAAAGAAACACGTGGATGGTGCTTCAACAAAGAAGTAAAAAATTACAATAAAGAAAAAATAGTATGATATAACAGTAATCAGTGACTACATTACATATACTTATCCAATGCAAATATTATTCATGTATGTATATATTTATAGTAGACATACAGCTTTTAAAATAATTTATCTGTATTTTATATAAATAAATCCCATATTTCATTTTACGTTTCCATATAAAGTCTATGTTTATAGGCAATCTGCTCATAGGTGGCAAATGCAACTAGGTCTTCACGCTATTGAATGAATGGAGCAATACATTTATATTTCCAATGCTGCAGCATCAATCTTGGCCATAGTAAGGGCACATAGAATCCATTTACATTTTCTGGTTGTCAAATTCCAAGTACTAGATATGTAATTTCAGGAGAATGTTATTCTCTGAAAGTTTTGTCTCGTTACGCAACCATATTTATATAATCCACTTTTTTCTCCCAAAACCTATTAAGTATAAGGTATTGCAAAATATACTATAATATCACAAAGACAGAATTTATGCTGATATGTTTATAACAAAAGATATTGGGAGAAGAGTGAAAGACCTGGTAAGATTATGGCTAATCACTTAAAGCAAAAATAATTAACTAAATAAAAAAATAGTACATTGATTCCACTTATTAGAGATGAAAATATATAAAACTTCAGTGGATATAAATCAACAATTTTTAAAATTCTATTTAGAATTATACAGCAAACCCGAGAATATATTGAAAATACTAACTTTTTAAAATAAAGTTAATTTACCTCAGTTAAAGGCTGCACAAAAACAACTTTTATTTGCTCCTCTATTTGAGGTAGAGAGTAAACAAATAATTTTAATCATGGCAAGTGGTAAAACACCAGGATTGGATGCATTCCCTATTCAGTGGTATAAAACATTTATAGATCTTTTGGTGCCAAAACTTAGTTAATTGTATGATGAGATATTTGATAAGGGAATTTTATCAGCAGCATTTAACCAGGGTTATATTACAATTATACCAAACATCATACACACAGGTAAAGATCACACTCCAAGTGCTAATTATCATCCAATCTCATTGATTAATATTAACAGCAGTGTTAGCAAATATAACAAGCAATATTGTTTGTTGTTCAGTATGATCAAGCAGAGTTTATAAAAACTCAGCAAGCAGCAAACAACATGAATTTAATTGTACACATAAGAGATTTGAATAAAGGTAAAGAACAATTGGTAAGGGTTTGACAAAATATATAAATATGTGTTTACTAGACAAGTTTGGATTTCCTTTGGAATTCATAAAAAGTGGCTATCTTTGACTAGTTCCTCTAAATAGTGAAAAAGTAGGAGAAAACATACCATTAACCTTCACTTTAGATGTAGGTGACTCATATAATATTTTGATCCATTTTATGAATTCCAAAGGAAAACCAAACTACGTTCAGTGGTTTTAATCTACTAGCAAGAGACTTGTGGAAATGGCAAATAAATAGAGTCCTCACAGAGGGGCGGCATATAAATCCAATAAATAAATTAATAAATGTAAGGGTCAGATGGGGTACTGGCCATCGAGTAATCTTTATTTGTACCTTCAATGTTCAAATTCAAAAATATTTGAATATTTCAGGAAACCATGCCCTATTTTCCAGATGTCTCCACCTTTTAAGGGTGGGGAATCTGTGATGCTCCAGGTGCTGGTGCATGACAATTGATGGCATCTATAATGTTTGACCATCCCAACTAAAAACGACTTTTCAAATAACATCTGGAGAGTTATATTTTTTCATTATTGTCTTCCATTCGCCATATTGCCATAGTTCTTACTGCCATTGCATCTATTATTATTAACAGCATTAAGAGCCTTGACTTTAAACAATACAAGCAAATTATAACAACCATGTTGGTTTCTTTGTTGAGCTTAGCTCTGCTGTCCAGTGGAAATATCTGTTTTTAGATTTACTATATTCTCTTCCCTGCCTCTCTGTCCAATTTAGTCATGTGTTCTTTGCTATTTATGAAACCCGTTTTTCCTGCATTTTCATAATAAGCACTAGTAAAAAACCCAGAATCGGAAAGGTCACCAAAGATCATCCAGATCAAACATACAGTAGTGCAGGCAGTCTGCTGCTATAGAATCTTAGTCGGTCAGCCTTTTTTGAAAATCTGATGAGAACTCACCATCTTCCTAGGCAGTGGCTAGATTCATATATCATGCTAAGGCACGTTGGGTTTTGTTCTATTCTTCATGTTTGAATTTTAATGATTGTGTGCTTCCTGAAACATGCTGGCAAAGAGTGAAGTTTAGGACATAGAATCCTTAAAGGAAAAACATGTCGGATATACGAAAACTTTTCAGACTAGAGAGCAGTTCTCCTTAGTTTCCATGCACTCTGAGTCAAGCCCCAGGTGGACAAAAGGGAGAAGAGAGCAATGAAGCATAAATGGAGAAGAAACAGCAGTTGAATCGCAAGAAAAAGCATGAGATAGGAACGCAATATATATAACCCAATTTTGATTCTGTTTCACAAGGCAGAGAGAAACTCAGCCTTCAAAATTCTGTCATTGTACCCTACAACAATAAAATAGCATTTTGTAGAATTTCCACTGCTTGTTTCTTGAGCTTGAGAACCTGGGAGTGCCGAAACTGAATAGTGTACAGTGGTACCTCTACCTAAGAACATCTCTACTTATGAACTTTTCTATATAAGAACCGGGTGTTCAAGGGTTTTTTGCCTCTTCTCAAAAACCATTTTCCACTTGCAAACCCGAGCCTCTGAAACTCTAACCGGAAAAGGCAGGGAGAAGCCTCCATGGGCCTCTCTAGGAATCTCCTGGGAGGAAACAGGGCTGGAAATGGTGGGGAGAAGCCTCTATGGGGCGTCTCGAGTAAACAGGGCCCCCACCCTCCTTGTGGTTTCCCCAATCGCACACATTATTTGCTTTTACATTGATTCCCATGGGAAAAATTGCTTCTTACAAACTTTTCTACTTAAGAACCTGATCACAGAACGAATTAAGTTCGTAAGTAGAGGTACCATTGTATCTTCAATAACAAGTGATTTGTGCTGTGCTTATTTCTATCTGTGCATTGAAGGCTAGTAAGCATAAGCAATACATCCCCAATACCTGAAACAGGAGTCTCTTACACTAGACTGCAGCAGATGGACAACCAATAGGAGATGTAAAAAATCCTGATTGAAAATCTCTGCATCTGCTGTAGCCATTTGTGACCATGGTGTGCAATTACATGTTTGGGCATGACCTCTTGATAAATTCAGTACCTCTCTAATTATAAAATAGAATCCAAACTGCCCTAATAAATAAATAAATAATTAACTATCATCAGACTGTTTCTGATATAAACTTTTCAGAGTTGATCCAATTTCCTATTTTATCATGAAGGTGAAATTTATGTGATATTTTAAACTATGAAATCATGATTTCTATTCCATTAAAACTGTTATTGATCTCAAACCATTTATGTGATCTTGTATGAAACAATATAGAGATGGTCTGCCCCATTCAAATAATCTTTGTTCATGTTTCTATATCCTTATTTATTCCAAGCTTTGTAAATTATTTTCTAAAGGACTTTTCCAACATCTTCCATGTTGTGAAGGAGACTAAGATTAATGCCCGCTCTGTAATAGAAAAACACAAGGGAGAAAGGGGCCTCTGCAGAGAAAAAAACATTTGAAAAACAAAACTTATTGGGAATTGTAAAGGTCCTATTCAGGCTTGAAGAATACCAGGACAGAGTTGTCACTTAGCAACCTGGAGCAATGTGGCATGATTTGGATTCCAGAGTGGGAAGGCGAACAATAACTCCTCGCTACCCTACTGAGAACTCAAAAGCTTGAGACTCCACTCTTGAGAGCAAGCAACCAAGTGCGAAGGATGGAGAAATCTCTCTCTACAGAACAGTCTTTATTACGGAGATGGCAAATATAACAAATGGTTTTGCAAATTCCCACTTCACACACCCCCAAATATCAAGAAGAAAGGCATTACTATTGTTTGCAATTCTTTACTGGGAATCAAAAAGTTAAGCAAATCTAGAAAGTTTCATTAATTTCCCAGTAGCAAGAAGAGAGAAATAAATTTTACTTCTCACTTCTTTCCAACGTAAGAGAGTCTTGCTTATGTTGCTTATCTTGCTCAGCAGCTTTAGTCATAAAGGAATTTTTCATGATCTCTTAAAACTCCAGGTATTCAAAAAGACCCTACTGTTTGAAAAGCACTGTGTGACAGATGAGCGATTGATAAGTTTGATTTATAAAAATAAATAAATAAATAAAATATATTCTTCACCATTTTTTCTAACGATTCCAGAGCAACGAAAGGAAGAACACTCCTCACAATCTATGTATGAAAATTCTTCTTTACTGTTTAAACTAAGCCCATTTTCATATTAAAAAGTAATGGCTTCACATTAAAACTAAGCAATTGTGGTTCTTGTTTCTCTACCCATGAAGACAAAAAAAAGTTCACATTTATTCAAATAGGGTTCAAGACTAGTATTTCAGGTAGGGCAAGCATATTGGGGTCCAGTTATCAGGAGGTCCACTAGGTAGCACCTAAGAGTTATCTGTATCCCTTTGCTTCCATTTAGTGGTTATTTGGACTCAAGTTTATTAATTCTAACCAAGTATCAAGAATCTCTTTGTCTGAACATTTTGAAAAAAGTGGTCAGACATCATAAATTGTCCGTGAGACTACCTGTCTCCTACGTGTAATCAAATATTCACGATTTAATTATTCCTACATTAAATTATGCTCTTAAGTTACATAATCATTTTGTATCAGAGGGATAATAATGGTTCATGGTATGTATATTTTTGGAAATACCTTAAGTGTTATGGAAACATTCAGGAGAAAACATTACTAGTGCATCTTAGATAACAGCCTGTCCAAATAACATCTCTGTTTTCAGAGTTACTGCGCTGTAGCAAAATAACCCACTCCAGTCAAGAGTTCCTAATCTGCTTCCATCAGGTTCGTTGATAGAGCTTCATAATATTTGCATCATGAAGTTGTTTCCATACCTTCCGTTCCAAATCGAAGTCATGGTTGGTGTAAAAGATTAAACGCTTCCGTTCTTTATCAAAATAGTGATCTGAATAGTTTTGGTAGCCTTCAGTGATGAACCCATAAGCGCTTACCTGGGAAAGCAAAGGATTATATGTTGGGGAAGGAAATAAATGTGGTGGGTTTGGGGGGGAAAAGCCTAGTTAGATACATGGAATAGACTAGAATCGAATTCTTTATTGGCCAAGTATGATGGGACACACAAGGAATTTGTCTTTGGTGCATATGCTCTCAGTGTGCATAAAGAAAAGATACATTTGTCAAGAATAATGAGGTACAATAATTAACGATACATGAGAAATACTTAATAAATGCTTAATTTTTAATAAATACTTAATAAATAAATATTTAATAGATAAATCCACGAGCTCATTGGATTTACTGAGATAGCTTCTTCATTATCATTATACTACCAATAGCTCCATGGGAAGTTTGTTTGAAGATTGGAATAGTGGCAATTTGCTCTTTCTCCCAGGGTTAATGATGATGGAGGAGAAAAGGCAAAACTACATTAAATGCTACTCCAATGAGGTTGGGCAGGATCAATCCTTTTCAGAGCACTGGCTCCCCAATCTTAAAGGTAGCTCTTATAATGCAATTGCAAGAAATGGAACAACAGACCTAATCAAGTACGGCACATTATCCACAGACTATAGAGCTTTGATTTGAGAAAATGGAAAGCGACTGGTTGTTTAAAGACAGTGCAAATGGATGAAGACATATAAATATACATGTTTGTTATCTAGATAAAGTATGCATTCCTTAAACAAGAAGACCTAGGATCTGTGACTGTTTAAGATGTTGAGTTACATTGGGGTTTTTTTTAATTTGAAAAATAAATATTTATGTAACATGTAAAAATTCAAATTCAATCAAACAAACAGT
The DNA here is from genome assembly GCF_031021105.1 of Erythrolamprus reginae. Lineage (NCBI taxonomy): Eukaryota > Metazoa > Chordata > Lepidosauria > Squamata > Dipsadidae > Erythrolamprus > Erythrolamprus reginae. The sequence goes on along the minus strand of NC_091951.1, from coordinate 148,980,066 downwards.
GTGTTGTCTGGGTATAATTATTTTTAGGAAATCATAAAGTATTTACAATATTATTCATCACAATGATATTAATTGGATAATAATAATAATAATATGTACTTGTCTACTTTAACAAATCTCCTTTATAACAGACCTTTTTGTATCCCCATATTTCTAACTTCTTTTTTATTATCTAACCATTGGTCAAATAAGTCCCATGTCAAAAAGTATTCAGTTCCTTCTTTTTACTTAATTGTAAGCATAGTCAATTTCTGCACATTCTAATATTTTTTTTAAATTACACTCTCATCTGTTGGGATCTCTTCGCTTTTCCATTGCTGCGCAAATACAATTCTGACTCTAGTTCATACATGTAAAATTAAACATGCATTTCTTTTGTCATACTTTTCCAATAGGAAGCCCCCCCAAAATATTTCTGGTTTTAAATCTATATGCTGCTTTATCATTTTTCAAACCAAGCGTGTATTTTGGTCCAATATTTTTTTTGCTTTTGGGCATGTCTACTACATATGATAACACAAACCAGGCGTCTGGTTACCCTTCCAACATTTAGCGGACCTGTCTTTAAACATTTTTGCCAATCTTGTTGGTGACAAATGCCATCTATAAAACATTTTCTACAGATTTTATTTATATGCAGTTGACATAATTTATTTAACATTTCTATCCCATTTATTCAGTTCTATTGCATATCCAATGTTTTTAGCCCAAGCTATCATTGTCTCCTTTACTTGGCTTCAGAGAGGGGCAGCATACAAATCTAATAAATAATAATAATAATAATAATAATTATTATTATTATTATTATTATTATTATTATTATTATGTCAATACAACACAGCAAACGAGATCACTATGCTGGATTTCATATTTCATCACCAGTAGGGCGCTTCCCAAGCACCCGTGATGATGATGATGATGATGATGATTATTATTATTATTATTATTATTATTATATTATTATTATTATTCACTTACCAATTTGATGCTTAGTAAATAGCTAGATATTTTCTTTATTAATTTTTCATCCATTCCAGTTAATGCATATGCACCAGAGAAAAAATCCTTGGGTGTCCAATCACACTTGGACAATAAAGAATTCTATACTATTCTATTAATATCTGGTCCAGTTTTGTTAATTCTTTATTAAAACCATACATTTTAGCATCTTTCTCATGTTGAGATTGTGAGTTACATATTCTTATATTTTGTCCAGGACACTGAGTAAATGTCTGATCTTAGTTGCTCATTGATTAACTAATCCACACCTTGTCCTTCTTCTGGAGAGCATTTCCACGAGTAATGTGGAACAGGAAACTTCAAACCAGCTATGTGAAGCAAGTGGGGAGAAAAATATATGACAGGGCAGCAGCCATTCTTCTGCAACTGAGATTGTGGCTTTGAAAGATGAGGTGGAAGGATAGCACATAATCTTGGGAAAGGGTGCTTAACAGTTGAAATTTGAAAGAGAAAAGGGAAGAAGAAGAAGAAGAAGGCAAGATTAATTTAAAGCCTTTTTGAAGAGTGGGAGATGACTTTGCCCCTCTATGGATATAGTGAATTAACTCTGTGGAGATGTCAAAGAAATCCAAGCCTTTGCAGCGCTATAGAGGAAGTTGAGGAAAGAAATGAGCTTATCTCATTAAAATCTGCTCTTCAAGAAGCCTTGGGGATGTCGGGACTTTTCAGAGTTCTTTCAAGCATTCTTTTTTAACTGAAATTAACTTCACTAGATATGAGAAAGACATGCAACAGAAAAGGTTTAACCACAAGTTAAGCATTAGAACGGCATTATGTGGCTGGCATGCAGATGTGGTGTTTGTGAAGTAAATCAGTGCCAGCATAACTAACTCAGGCAGAAAAGGTTTTAATTTGAGGTTTCTGCTGTTTTAAGTCAAGAAAGGAAGGGTTGAAAGAATATGATTAAAGGAACAGCAGAAGTGGTCAAGGGGGGGGGGTTGGGGAGGCTAAAAGCAAATATCTCTGCCTTGAGGCATTTCTCTAGTGAAGTAGGGAGGGAAAAAACCCAAATGTTGAAATAAGTAGCAGATCCACTGATTGCTAAATACATTTTTTCCTAAAAGATGGCGCAAGAGACAAATGTCTCTGTTAATTTTAGCTCACCTTTAAATTCTGTGCAGCATCTTTGAACCCTTACCTGATCACAGAGATGGAGTGCAGTCAAAAGAAGGAAGGCACCGGTTGTAGGTCTATAAATGCGCCAATAGGGCTTTTCTAGAGATTTGGACTTCAAAAACCTGGGGTAGGTTATAAAAGGAGATTTTAAAAAGTAGCACTGGGAGATCATGAAAGCTGAGCAGAGCCCTCTCTTTGAGAAGGAGAGAATGAGCTAACCCTAACCCTACATACATTAGTACGTGGTTCTCAACCTTTCTAATGCTGCGACCCCTTAATACAGTTCTTCATGTTGTGATGACCCCCAACCATAAGTCTAGTGCCAATTCTCCGGAGCTTTAAGCTGATTGGCAGGAAGGTCACAGGGACACCCCCACAATAAACACCTGATTGGTTGGATTGTAAAAATATGTTCCAAGGCACCAGAACAGAAGCTTTAGTTCCTAACCCCATGGGAAATTTGTCTTTTCCCATGGTCTTAGACAACCCCAGTGAAACGGTCGTTTGACACCCCCCCCCCCAAGGGGTCCCGATCCCCAGGTTGAGAACCACTGAACAGTTCCAACCTTGGAACATGCTAAGCACAAAAGAGCCGTTTCAATGTTTTGAGTTCAGGTTTTTTGAGAAATTTCATTCTGCGCATGAAATAAAATTCCCACTGTTTTATTCCAAGCGAGAAAGAAATTTCAGCAATTTCAAAAGGCCTGGTTTTGAGAGTTTTGACTGCTCCAAATCCTGGAATGGAACGGCTGTTTTGCGTTTTGTGTTTGGGCTTCTTCCTTCAAAGTTTAATACTGACTAGTTCGGAAGCTTGAACTACTCATGAAAAGTGTTCGGAAACTTCAGATTGTGCAGAATGCAGCTGCGAGAGCAATCATGGGCTTCCCTAAATATGCCCAGGTCACACCAACACTCTGCAGTCTGTATTGGTTGCCAATCAGTTTCCGGTCACAATTCAAAGTGTTGGTTATGACCTATAAAGCCCTTCATGGCACCGGGACAGATTATCTCCGGGACCGCCTTCTGCCGCACGAATCCCAGCGACCAGTTAGGTCCCACAGAGTGGGCCTTCTCTGGGTCCCGTCAACCAAACAATGTCGTTTGGCGGGACCCAGGGGAAGAGCCTTCTCTGTGGCAGCCCCGGCCCTCTGGAACCAACTACCCCCGGAGATTAGAATAGCCCCCACCCTCCTTGCCTTTCGTAAGCTCCTCAAAACCCACCTCTGCCGTCAAGCATGGGGGAACTGAGATATTCTTTCCTCCTAGGTTTCTACAATTTATGCATGGTATGTTTGTATGTATGATTGGTTTTATAACAAGGGTTTTTAGCTGTTTTAGTATTGGATTTCTACATGCTGTTTTTATTACTGTTGTTAGCCACCCCGAGTCCACGGAGAGGGGCGGCATACAAATCCAATAAATAAAATAAATAAATAAATAAAATGTTCCTGCTACCGTTGTCGGAAAGTGGATGGAGCAATGTGAGAGTGGAACATCAAGAGGGATGGGGTGGAGGAGAATGCAGGTAAATACAAAGCGGCTGCCCAGAATTGCCTGCTTGCCTTCCATATTAGTGTGGTTAGTTGCTTTTTAAAGAAACTTTGTTCTGGGGAGGTTCATGTGGGTGGATGGATACTTCCTCTGACAACAGAGATTCTTTTGCACACCCCCACCCCGAGGGAAATAATACAAAGGGAAGACTCAGAGGTTTTTGTCCTCTGCACAAGAATTCTTACTATACTGCTCCTGAGATTCAAATACCAAGATTAACAATACAGGATTGGCCCGCTGAACTTTGTGTATGTCCTGCGCATGCTCTCATATCTGATCAAAACATTACAGAATTATTATTTCAGTTAGAGAGCATCCACAACCTGTTAGTACATCCCAAAATGATAATGTTGCTTTTGTTAGGATTGCGCCTGGTAAACAGGCTGAAAAATAAAATAAAAATCTGTGCTTTCTGAAACTTAGCTACGAAAATGTAAACAAAAACATGAACAAATTTTAAGAAAACAAATTAATTTCCAAGGACTCAAACAAATGCTAGGGAATTTAGCTGCTTTCTATGTCTTCTAATGTGTTGGGTAAGTGACCCTGAAAGTTTACTTAAAGAAACATTATCCGTTCTTTCTGTTGAGAATGAGGTAGGGGAATGGAAAAAGAGCTGATAACAGATGCTAATCTAAATGCAACTTTCAGAAGTTTTTGAAAATTGTTTCTATCATTTTCAGGAGAGATTTGTTGTAAAAGGTTGAAGTTTTTAAAATCACAAGTTTGGCCAAATGTTCTTCCATTTGAGCATCGTGGGATTCTCTGTTGCAGCATCTGTCCTGTGGAACAGCCCTCCCCAATTTAGTTTGATGCGCTGATGACAGAGCCATTCTTCCCCCACAGCAGGGGTGGGTTCTAACTTACCTCACTGCCAGTTTGCTTCCTTCGCACATGTGCATGCAGAAAAAAGCCAAAAATAAGAGGGTGACTCATGCACGGTGCCAGAAACTCAGCTTCTGCACATGCATAGAAGAATTTTTAATTTTTTTTAAAATTAAAAAAAAAGATGGCAGTGGTGTCCATGGACTGGCACCGACCAAACGGGATCTGTGATGTCATCATGATGTCACCAGCAAGCCACTACCAGTTCAGGTGAACTGGTTCAAACTGGGAAGAACCCACCTCTGCCCTACAGGCACTGGACCAGGAGGTTAGAGAAGCCTACTGTGCAACATGAACTATGTATACGGTTGCAGTCATAGTGTGTTTCACATTATATTTTATATTCTACCATCCTCCTTGTCCTACATATTTTTAATAACCATATAAATACAAGTAGTGCTGATGTAAAACAGTTAACTTAGTGCTGATGTAAAACAGTTAACTTAGTGCTGATGTAAAACAGTTAACTTAGTGACTAGTGTTGGGCAAACTGAACTCACACAATTCAGGTCCGGGCGGACTTTGCAGTGTTCGGCGAATTTTTTTAAAACTTCGGGCAAAGTTCAGAGTCGCGTTCGGCGTTCGGTCGCCTCGGCTGGTCAGGAAGTGACTCTCAGTGATGTCAAAGCCCCGCCCCTGGAATCCCATCATGGGGGGGCTGGGGGAATGGGGGTGGGGGATTCCCCTCTGCCTGCCACCGCCCCTCTCCCCTTTGACATCGGAAGGAGGATGGGCATGCTTGGTGTGTGTGTGGAGCATTTCTCCTTTGGGAAAGTAAGACAGTGGCAAGTTTCTCCGTGCGTTAAAGCCGCCGCTGAGGTAGTCCCCGCCAAGAAACTTGCCACCATCTTACTTTCCCAATGGAGAAACGCTCCCCACACACACCGGCCGCACCCATCTTCCTTCTGACGTCAAAGGGGACGGGGACAGTGGCAGGCAGACAGGAATTCCCCGCTCCCACTCCCCCAGCCTCCACACCGAAAACCAGGAAGTGACGTCTCCATGACGTCAAAGCCCCGCCCCTGGAAGGGTTCGGCGGGTTCGGGTTCCACGAACTTGCCCGAACCAGCCGCCAAGTTCGCACAAACACGCCGAACCCGAATTTCATTGGGTTCGCCCAACACTATTAGTGACCATTGAAAGTTACAACAGTACTGAAAAAAGGGATTCATGATTCTTTTTCACTTATGGCCACTGTAGCATCCTCATGGTCACATGACCAAAATTCAGACACTTTGCAACTGAACTCACATATATGACTGTTGCAGTGTCCCAGGGTCATATGATTACTTTTTGCAACCTTCTGACAAACAAAGTCAATGGGAAAACCAGATTAATTTCACAACCGTGTTCCTAATTAAACAACTGTTCTACTTAGCAACAAAAAATTGGGGCTCAATTCTGATTGTAAGTTGAGGACTATGTGATGTTTAAATAAATCAATGAAATGCCGCTGCCACCATCCAATTCTTGTAATCCCAGAATGAAAATAAATCAGTAGCAGCTGGCTTCAAGTTCTCACTGTTTCCTATATAGTCAGAACACAAAATATTTTGGGTTTTGTTTTGAGCAGATATTGAATGCTCAACCTGTTTTATGTTTCATGCCAATAGACTATGACCAACTTGTAATAATGTTGATGGAATCTTTTGTACTTTGTTGCGAAGTTTGAAACAAGGCATTGTTTTGTACAATTATCCCTACTGCCAACGCAGCTTATTTAAAATCTTGAAACTGTTCCTGAGGTTTGAAATTCACTTCACATATTATGTCTTACCTGTTTTTAGTGTATCTGAGAAAGTCTGGATGAATCACAAAGTATTGATCCAAATTGAAATTGTCAAATTTATCCCGGGGCCTTGGTCTATAAAAACAAAATATATCTTTAGGCAATCTATGTACAGTTCAAATCGTAGCTGGTTTAGCCAGCTTTTCTATAAGTTAGAGTGATGATGCAAGGTCTTATCTTTTCTCACACTGTATCTAAGATCAGAATGGGGAAAACCGAGGCTTGAAAACGTTTATTTTTGTAGTGTAGTTTTAGGTTAAAATCATAATAACAGCTATAATTAAAAGGGGAAATGTGAAAAAAAATAGTGGCTCAAGAGAGTCTTTTTTGAAAAGAAAGAAGGCGACAAAAATTTTAAGGAATGTGATTGTTTAAAAAGGGGCCAGAGGCATATGGCAAAATTATTATTATTATTATTATTATTATTATTATTATTAATATTAATTTGATTTGATTTGATTGCCACCCCTCTCCGTAGACTCGGGGCGGCTCACAACAACAATAAAACAATTCAAGACAAATCTAATAATTTAAAAACATTTTAAAAACCCGTTATTAAACAGACATACATACAAACATACCATACATGAATTGTATAGGCCCGGGGGACATGTCTCAATTCCCCCATGCCTGACGGCAGAGGTGGGTTTTTAGGAGTTTACGTAAGGCAAGGAGGGTGGGGGCAGTTCTAATCTCAGGGGGGAGCTGGTTCCAGAGGATCGGGGCTACCACAGAGAAGGTTCTTCCCTTGGGACCCACCAAACGACATTGTTTAGTCGGCGGAACCCGAAGAAGGCCAACTCTGTGGGACCTAATCGGTCGCTGGGATTCGTGCAGCAGAAGGCGGTCCCAGAGATATTCTGGTCCGATGCCATTATTATTATTATTATTATTATTATTATTATTATTATTATTATTTATTAGATTTGTATGCTGCCTCTCTCCATAGACTCAGGGCGGCTCACAACAATAATAAAACAATGTATAACAAATCTAATAATTAAAAGTCACTAAAAAACCCTTATTAAAAAAACAAAACATACACACAAACATACCATGCATAAACTGTATAGGCCTGGGGGAGATGTCTCAGTGTGTCTGATATAAAATGTATGTCAGGAGATACGTACTTAATGGCCAGGTGCGGGTTCCTCTTACTTTTGCTGCCGGTGTGCATCACAATGTTTTGTACTTGCTAGGCTCACACACTCATGCACATCTAGCGCGATTTTGCTTCCGCGCATGCTCAGAGACATGATTTTACCTTGATTTGACCTCCATGCATGCTCAGAGAGCTGAAAAATCGCCAAAAGTTACAAAAAAACCATGGTAGCACACACAGACCGGCAAAGACAGCACCGGAGCTGTCGCACCAAAATTGCATCATTGGCAGGCCACTCCAGGAGCGCATGCACCGGACTGCACTGGTGGGGACCCAGCTCTGTTAATGGCAGTATTTGAATGATACCATTATGGACGTTTTGTCTTCTCTCCGATTTGCTTAGGACTCTACCAAGCCTAATTGTGGGTTCATCTACACAGCTCTGAGATGTTCATTTATTCTTTGTGGAGGACTTTTCTCCCCCTCAGTGTTTCCTCTATATTGCCATCCCGTTCCTGAGGCAGGCTGAGATCAGGTCAAGAAAAGTAACACTTTCCATCCGAAAATGGAACAAAACCATCTGTGTAAACATTCTGTATTCCTAGGAAAAATTGGCAGCCTACAGGGCTACAAATGATAAGAACTTGCTCTATCAATGGCAAAAGTCATTCCTTCTTTGGTTGCCAGAGAGAAAAAAACTTCACTCAAATTTTATCTTTTTTCAACTCAGGGAATATTGACCTTGTAAAATTTCTTCTTTGAGATCAGACTTGCTGTTGCTGCGGCATCTTCTATCATCTATGGCAGGGGTTTCCAACCTTGGCAAATTTAAGAGTTATGGACTTCAACTCCCAGAATTCCTCAGCTAGGTTTGCTGGCTGAGGACTTCTGGGAATTGAAGTCCACAAGTCTTAAAAGGGCCAAGTTTGGAGATCTCTGATCTATGGGACCGTCTCCTGCCGCATACCTCACAGAGTTGGCCTTCTCCAGGTCTCAGCAATGCAAGTTGGTGGGTCCATGGGGGAGAGCCTTTTCTGTGGCTGCTCTGGCTCTATGGAACCAATCCCTCCCCCCCCCCCATGTCCATATTGCTCCCTACTGGCCTTCCGAAGCCGCAAAAACCTGGCTTTGGCAGCAGGTCTGGGGGCCATGAACATTTACATCTGGCTGAATTGCATCGATTGGTATGTACGGTATGTCTGTTGATTGGATTGTTTGAGTTGTGGGTTTTATAACTGGAGTTTATAATTTTAATATTTATATTTGGCTTCTTCATTATTGTAATTTGTATTTTTTTTATATTGTTGTAAACTGCCCTGAGTCCTTTGGGATTAGGTGGCATAGAAATTTAAATAAACAAACAAACAAACAAACAAACAAATCCTTTGTGAAATGAGCCATGATACACAAACTTACTTTGCTTATCCTTCTCTTATTTGTTCCTTCATCTTAGTTAATCATGCAAGGATTATTGCAGCAATGCATAGGAAATATGTCAACTTTTATTTGTGTGTTTTTGTACTTTCCCCTCCTTCTTTTTGGAATTATTAAAATGTTACTTTGATGGTTGAATCACACAAAGAAACTGGGCCGTTGAGCAAAATAGAAATTGGGTAAGAGGAGGGATCCCAGTCTTTTATCTTCCTTAACTCTGTCTTCATGTATTCATTTTGAGGCACTTCACAACACAAATTTTTAGCAAGCAATGGGCAGGGCCACTGCAATGGTGAAAGTCAGCTGGGCCATCAACTTCACAATGCTCTTAAATTTGTTGGTGAAAGGGCCATGTAAGTCCCCGGTGAGGGAAGCAAAGAGCATTAAAGGGTGAGAAATTGGACAGTGGGTTTCAAAAGAACACACCTCATTCCCACTGTAAGAACAGGAGAAAGCACATCACAACAAAACTGAAGGGATAAGCCCTACGAAAAAGTCAATAGAAATTGTTATACTCAAACTCTTTTGTTTTTTAAATCTCTTTGTCATTTATTTTCATTAACAGGATACTGATGGGCCACCAGAGCTTCTTGAAAGCAGAGCTCACAAAATTAATCTCAATTTTGTCTGGTTCATCTCCTGGTTATTCATTAAAATATTAAGGTGTTTCCAGAGTTCTTATATGAGAATGTTATTTTTCTGTTATGCCAAGTGAGATGTGGGCACAGTGTGCCAAAATGTTAATAAATTATGGAAATGCAGCCATCCTTATTCATTAACATTTTTACACGCTGAAGAATGATCTTCAAAATGTTTGCAAGGAGTCAGCAATGCAAGGTCAAGAAAAACTCTCCACACTGCCAAGGCAGAAAAATTGCAAGATAATAAAGGCTGAAAGGACGACTGTCTTGATCCAGATATACTTTTGCCGAAACGTCGCATAGACATGCAAAATATTACACAGGGCAAAACCCGAACTCAGAACAATCTACATACATATACCCTTGAAAATTTACGAAAACAAATATATATATATATATATATATGTAGATTGTTCTGAGTTCGGGTTTTGCCCTGTGTAATGTTTTGCATGTCTATGCGACGTTTCGGCGAAATCACATTCACCATATATATATGGGTGTATATGTGTCTATAATGTGTATATGTGTATATGTGTCTATAATATAGATAGATACTGGAGAGAGAGAGGGAGGAGAGGGAGAGAGGGAGGAAGGTAAGTGTGTGTGTATTTGTGTGTGTGCATAGACCACACAGGTTCAAATCCCAGTAAGGGTATGGCTAGCTGAAGAGAGCAAAAGAGCTCGAAATAGATCTACACCGGTCTCGCTTCCTTTTCATTATCAGCAAAAATATCCTATATGTGTATAGCCTAGAGGTTAATTTATATTTGGGATGTTTGATTGTTTTTACATTAAGGGTTTTAAACTCTTTTAATAATTGGATTTGTACTATGCTTTATTGTTATGAGCCGCTCCGAGTCTACGGAGAGGGGCGGCATACAAATCTAATCAATAATAATAATAATAATAATAATAATAATAATAATAATAATAATAATAATAATATTATTATATAGCAAATTATTATTATATAGCATTGTGATCTCGTTTGCTATATAATAATAATAATAATAATTATTATTATTATTATTATATAGCAAACGAGATCACTATGCTGGATTTCGTATTTCATCACCAGTCGGGCGCTTCCAAAGCACCTAAGACTGAGTGATGTAATAATAATAATAATAATTCAGAGGCTACAGGTTCAAATTCCAGTGAGGACATGGCTAGCTGATGAGAGGAAACAACCTCAAAATAGATCTATACTAGTCTCCCTTCATTTTCAATTAAGCAAAAGTATGTTACACACACACACACACACAGATTTGTAGGTCTTGGCTTATTCAAGTCTTTTCCCGTGTAAGATTGATAGAAACTTGCCAACGTTTCGATGTTTCATCACCAAGATTCTATCAATCTTACAGCGGAACAGACCCAAATACACCAAAACCTACATACCTATACCTGTGAAAACCTACGAAAACAAATATGTGTGTGTGTGTGTATGCATTTCAAATGGTTTTATTTATTTATTAGATGTTTATGCTCATATTCTATTCATACATCTTCATTTCTGCATTTTTTCTCCTCAGCAACATCCATAGCAAGCCACACAATGACACGACAATGTCATCAGGAATATCCGCCAATACCATTATGTACTTGCACCCCAACACCTGAGGTTCTGAGAATATGCAAATCACAACATTTGCAAAATGATCTTGTCACTGCATGTGTTATCATTTGACCCCTCTTGCCTTCCATTGTGGGAACCCTCGCCCAGAAATTATATCACTACTACTCACCCATAATAGTCCAAAAATCCCTTCCTGACATTGATGTTGAGAAGGAGAGCTTTCAGCCATTCATAATCTCTTGCCCCTTCCAGGAAGTGTAGATACTTGATCTCCTAGGAAACATGCCAGAGATATAGTGGGAGGGGGCGCAGCAGATGGAATGGGTGACAGACTGATAAATCAGAGTTAGCTTGTAAAACTTGGAGGAAGGTTTAAAGTTTTCTAATCTAAGTTGCTCTCACAAGTACTGTTCAACTAAGAGGGGGAACCATATAAGGACGTCTGCCTTACTTTTCCTGCAGGGATCTTCTTGAATCCACGATTCCCCAGAATCATAATTGAAGTCACTAAGGAGTAGGCTGTGAATCCATAGAAAGAAGTTCTTGTTCCCACATCTTCTTCATAACCCTTGATCACAGCTCCGCTCACTCTGGTAAAAGAAATCGTATAAAACCACCAAGTTAGCTAAGGGGGGCTACTTCAGATACATAGGCATAATTTGCAAGATTCCAGGAATATTAAGGTAAGTACATTCCCTACGTGCATACCCACCGATCGATGGGTGAGAGTTGCTCTTATAATTCCAACTAGACTTAGGGAATGGCTTAGCTTTAAGCATTGTGGGCTTTTTTGTGTGTCTCATCACTAGCAATAGTTTTTCCTGCGGTCTAATTTCCACAGTGCTGATTACCGACTTCCAATAAGTCATCCTCTGGTGCCTCCAGCTGGCCAATGGGAAAGTACCAAAAGCAGCGAGACAGCTGTTCTTTCATGTGAAGAAGAAGAAAAGAAAAAGGAGGAGGAGGAGGAGAAGGAAGAAGAAGAAGGAAGAAGAGGAAGAGGGGGGAAGAAGTTGTGTCAGAAAATCTTAGGATGCAGGAAGAAATTATAGGGACCACGAAGTGGAACAAGATGAAAATTTCCACCAATGGGAATACATCTTCCTTGCTGCTCTAGAAAGAAACTTGCAAATCTGCCTTCCTTTGGAAGAAGAACTGAGCTAATAATTAATCAGCTCAGCTTCCCTCAGCCTATCAATTATGACAATTGGAGTAACAATCACATTGTTTTCCAAGAAAACCTTAGCGACAGAAGGGAACTAAATAGTAGCAACAGAAGGGAACTAAAGCTGGCTATTCCTGGTTCCTGTTTGGATAAACTAAGGAATCATCCAGGCATGCTGCTTGACATGGCATGAAGATATTGCACTGTTTGTGTGAACACACAATATTGTCCTCTATATATTCCGGCCCACCACAAAGGCATCCACTGCCTGATTCTTCTTTAATTGCTTCAGGGTTATATTTTCCAGCTTGTTCCAGCAGTAGCCTTGGACCTGGACTGAAAGACTGAGCATCAGAATAAGCCAGTGCTTCTCAATTATTTTCTGTTACACGGCCTCTAGGAAGAAGTAAACATTTTGCATACCCCCCAACTTTCCGCCAGGACAATTGTTTGCAATATTCGGCATGTTTTCACTGAAAAACCTCAAATGGCTAATCAGTGTGATTGGAGTATAATGTTTTTAAGTGACACCATAAGTTATTTGGTTTCATGTTGTCCGCTGCCAACATTTTTGGACACAGTAAACATACCGGTCTTTCCTCGTTTCCCACCGTAGTCACAGTGAAGCCAAGCGCTACATATGCTTCATCATATTTCGTCCTGTTAGCTTTCAGGAGACTTACGTTTCTCTCATTATCTCCTCCTCTCACCTCCTTTCTTTTCATCCCTGTTAAATATTTTTCCATGGTCTCTCTTAAGGATTTGTTATCTGCACTTCATATTTCTTGCTCTGTGCTGTGTACTATTGTTCAGTGCAAAAAATCCCTACTCAAAAAAAGCACATCCCACCCCCCAGCATCACTCCATGCACCCCCTGGGCCCCCCACCCCATAGGTGGGAAGACCCACCTATGTCGCCAGGCATGGGGTAACTGAGACACCCCTGGGCCCAAATAGTTTATGTATGGTAAGATTGTGTGGTATGGTTTTAATGAAGGGTTTTTAGATGTCTTTTTATTGTTGGATTTGTTATACAGTGTTCCCTCGATTTTCGCGGGGGATGCGTTCCGAGACCGCCCGCGAAAGTTGAATTTCCGCGAAGTAGAGATGCGGAAGTAAATACACTATTTTTGGCTATGAACAGTATCACAAGCCTTCCCTTAAGACTTTAAACCCCTAAATTGCAATTTCCTATTCCCTTAGCAACCATTTAGATTATTACTCACCATGTTTCTTTATTAAAGTTTATTTAAAAAATATTTATTAAAGGTGGACAAAAGTTTGGTGATGACATATGACGTCATTGGGTGGGAAAAGCCGTGGTATAGGGGGGGAAACCGCAAAGTATTTTTTAATTAATATTTTTGAAAAACCGTGGTATAGACTTTTCACGAAGTTTGAACCCGCGAAAATCGAGGGAACACTGTATTGCAGTAATTGTTGTGAGCCGCTCCGAGTCTCCAGAAAGGGATGGCATACAAATCTAATAAATTATTATTCATTATTATTATTATTATTATTATTATTATTATTATTATTATTAGAGAAGCACTGGACTAAGAACGGATTAAAAGCAGGGTCCACTGGCTAACTGAAACTGCTACAGACCTTTCTCTGTTCTTTGGTCTCTGGTTTTCAGCTCCATTTGCTCTCTGGCACTGGGCAAATCACAGCTTCCACTCTGTGCTAAACAAAACATATCTCTCACTTCTCTTAATTAAAAAAAAAACCATCTCCCATTTCTTTTAGTGATCAATAGGTGACAAGAAAAGCAGCAAGAAGAAGAAGAAGAAGGAAGGAAGTATGTTTGGTGCCAGTTCTCTTAGTCCTCAAAAATGCTTAATTCCCTCCATGGGGTGATAGCTGAAGAGCAGTTTTCCTGTTCTCTTCCTCCAAGTGGGGTGGACTAGCCAGCGCCTGCAAACTTTGCTGTAGCACAGAATACAAAGAGGGCCAATATAGCTGCCTGCTCCAGTACACTTTGGGGACTGCTTTTTATTTCTGCGTCCAGCAGTCTTCTGAAAGGGGACTGAATACCTGGCTAAAGAGTTCCTGCTGTCACATAGATGATGGAACAGCTAAGCTGGAGGGGAGGAGGTAGCTATGCTTCGGGGATGGCAGCGGAAGAGTCGTGACTGTGCAGGTGGCATCTTAATAGGTAAAGCTGCATACAAAGTCAGGCCTTCTGCAGAACTATAGTCCCTCTTACCGGAAGACATAATCATGAGAGTCAATCTCCTTGCCCATTCTGGAATTATTCAGTATCCCTCCATTTCCTACTACTGCACAAGTGATGCACTTGGAGGCCTGACTGTTGTTGCGTCCAAAGAGAATGTGACGGTGGTAGAGTTTAGAAGGAAGCATGGATATCACTTCTTTTACCACTGGAAAGAAACGAGACACAATTATTCATAGGAAGAGGCTAGCAGGTTACATTAAACCGGACAGGTCCAAACCAGGTAGGACACAACAAACAATTTGGGCATGACTGAAAAACTAAATTAGATTTAGAATATATTGCACTGACTATCTTGTCTTGGCACTGAAAATTCAGTAGTGCATAGAGCTTGTGATCTTCCCTGATACAAATTGAATCTGGAATTGTCGGCGCCAGTCTTAATCAGGTAACCATGTAAGAGAACATCTTTTTCCATAGTGCCACAAGATTACTTTCTAGCCACAGGACCATCTTCAGATGAGGGTTCCCCCTCCTCCAGCTAATCTAGGTAACCTGATAGGTTCATAGCAGGAGAAGTGCTCCTGCAGATAATTGTGTCCTAAGACATTTACGACGGCTCACAGCTGGATTATTGCAATGTGCTCTACATGGGGCTACCCTTAAAAAGCATTCGGAGACCAGAATGCAGTCGTGCGAGCTGTTGTGGGTGTACCTAGGTATACCCACATAACTCTAACACTCTGTGAGCTACACTGGCTACTTATTGGTCTCTGGATGCAATTTAAGGTGTTGGTTATTACCTATAAAGCTCTACATGGCATCGGGTCAGACTATTTATGGGACCATCTTCAGCGACCGATGAGAACCCACGGCATCGTCCTTTTCCAGGTCCCATTGGCCAAACAGTGCCAATTGGCAGGGCCACATGAGAGGACCTTCTCCAGCCCTGTGGAATCAACTTCTCCCACAGACTTGTACTGCCTCCACCCTCCTAGCCTTCTGAAAGGCTGTGAAAACCTGTACGGTTGGGGACGCTGAGCAAGACCAACTAGCCCAGCCCAAGAAGTGTGAATATTTGTTGAATGATTGTTATAGTTTGGGTTTTAACTGATTTATATTGCTATTGTTGTATTATGATGTTTATTATTGTTTACATTGCTTTTATATTAGATTATATTTATTATTGTACGCCATCCAGTCCACAAGAAGTTGGGCAGCTTAAAATTAAATTAAATTAAATTAAATTAAATTAAATTAAATTAAATTAAATTAAATTAAATTAAATTAAATTAAATTAAATTAAATTAAATTAAATTAAATTAAATTAAATTAAATTAAATTAAATTAAATTAAATTAAATTAAATTAAATTAAATTAAATTAAATTAAATTAAATTTTAAATTAAATTTTAAATTAAATTTTAAATTAAATTTTAAATTAAATTAAATTAAATTAAATTAAATTAAATTAAATTAAATTAAATTAAATTAAATTAAATTAAATTAAATTAAATTAAATTAAATTAAATTAAATTATAAATTAAATTAAATTATAAATTAAATTAAATTAAATTAAATTAAATTAAATTAAATTAAATTAAATTAAATTAAATTAAATTAAATTAAATTAAATTAAATTAAATTAAATTAAATTAAATTAAATTAAATTAAATTAAATTAAATTAAATTAAATTAAATTAAATTAAATTAAATTAAATTAAATTAAATTAAATTAAATTAAAGATAACTTGTAGCCAGGGCAAATCTTTCAACAAAATGTTATTTATGTTTATCTTTCTCAGCATATGAGTCTGGGCAATTAACAACAATTTAAAGCAGCAACAATAATGATAATAAAATAAGGGTACAGGTAATATTCATCCACATAGCCCAATTCATTGGTGTTTAACTGAAAAAACCCCTCCCAACACTGAAATCATATGAATCACATTCACTTAAGGTTTGGAGAAATAGCCTGGTCTTGAAGGGCTTATGGAAAACCAAGAGGTTCTTTGAGGGTGGAGGTGGGGTGTTTCCATAAAGTAGGGACCATGAGAGAAGGCACACTTTTGGGACCCCATTCCTCTGTTTCATAGAGAATTGGAGCATGCCTGCTATGTTAGATCAGGTGAGGTGGGCAGAAATAATTGGAGATAAGGGCCCCCACAAATAACTTGGTTCTCTGCTATGGTCATATGTCCCTGTGCCTTGCAGTAGTCATCAGAGGAAAGATTTGGTCTCCTAATATTTCCTCACTATTTTTGTATGAAGGATCCTTTTATACTCATGTGTTTAATGGCATAGTATTTAGCCCTGAGGATCAGTAATATTGCACTCAGTTTTGAAGCAGAACACCACTGGGAGATAAGACGATTTAAGAGATACAGTAGAAAAAGGCTATAATTGTTGGCATAATTTATTTATTTTATTTATTTATTTATTCGATTCTTATGCCGCCCTTCTCCCTAGACTCAGGACGGCTTACAACATGTAGCACTTTTTAACAGAGCCAGCCTATTGCCCCCACAATCTGGGTCCTCATTTTACCCACCTCGGAAGGATGGAAGGCTGAGTCCACCTTGAGCCGGTGATGAGATTTGAACTGCTGACCTTCAGATCTACAGTCAGCTTTAGTGGCCTGCAGTACAGCACTCCAGCTGCTGCACCACCCCGGCTCATCCTATATAATTGTTGGCATCATCCTATGGTGCACAGTAAACCAACCCTATTACTGCCAATAAATTTTGTAGCAGATATTGATGCAATCACATGTCAATAATCTAGTGACTTTTGTTTCTTTTTTCCTTAGGATCACACTGAGAATATGCAATTTTCCCTTATCACAAGATGGGGAAACATGGAGCAAGTTTTGGTGGATGGATTGATAACTGACTCAGTATAACGACTTCTAATATCTTCTACCAGAAGCAGTAGTCTTGTTTTTTAACCCAGATTATGCCATAATAGTGATATCACCCTATATACAAATCCAAACAAACAAACAAATAAATAAATAAATAAATATGCTCACATGAGTAGTTTAGTTCCATGAAGCCAAATGGTGGAGCAAAGTGGTCCAAACGTTTCCATTCACTGTCACTGAAGTGACTCCTGTCCATGAAGAGTGTGATGTTGGGTAGGAAAATATCATGTAACCAATCAGATTTGGCAGCCTTGTTCCTCAGAGAATCTGGGCAGGTCTAAGAAGTGAAGAAAGAAGGGAGGAAAAGTTACACAACTGTTTGAAAAAACATCATTTCCCAATCACAGCAGCTTTCCATCCTTGTTGACTACAATAATTGATATGAATGAAATCTCAAAGTCAATCTGATCTGCACATTGCCAGGTATTCCGATACATAATTCTAAGAAGGTGATTTTTTTTTAAAAAAAGTAAACATTCTTTTGCTAATTTTGGAGTGTTCCTTTTCTTTTTTTTCTTTTTGGTGATGGCTGAAGAATACCTCCATATCCGAAGTTTTCTTCAAAGAATTTGATGAGGGGTCTCGTTACTGCTCTCCAGTTCTAATTCTCCAATCTTCTTAATATTTTCCTACTCTTCTCTTACCAAATATTTATCTCTTAAGGGGAGCAAAATTCTTGGAGACCAGTAATACAGGTAGTCCTGTTCTTACAATAGTTCATTTAATGATCATTTGAAGTTTGTTTGTTTATTATTATTATTATTATTATTATTGTTGTTGTTGTTGTTGTTGTTATTATTATTATTAATTAGATTTGTATGCCGCCCCTCTCCGAAGACTCGGAGCGGCATTTATATTATATTATATTATATTATATTATATTGTATTATATTGTATTATATTGTATTATATTGTATTATACTGTATTATACTGTATTATACTGTATTATATTATATTATATTATTATATTTATTATTATATTTATTATTATATTATATTATATTATATTATATTATATTATATTATATTATATTATATTATATTATATTATATTATATTATATTATATTATATTATATTATATTATATTATATTATATTATATTATATTATATTATATTATATTATATTATATTATATTATATTATATTATATTACTTATATGCCACCCACTCCTACAGGACTCATGGCAGCTTACAACAAAAAGTGACTTATGGCTGTTTTTCACACTTACGACTATTGCAAAGTCCCCATGGTCACATTATCAAAATTCAGATACTTGGCAACTGACTCACATTTGTGACAGTTGCAGTGTCCCTGGGTCACATGATCACTTTTGAGAGCTTCTGACAAGCAAAATCAATTGGAAAACCAGATTCACTCAACAACTATATTACTAATTAACAACTGCAGTGATTCACTTAACAATTGTCATCATAAAATAGAGCAAAACTCATTTAACAAATGTTTTGCTTAACAAACAGAAATTTTGGGCTCAATTGAGGTCGTAAGTAGTACGACCTGTACTAGAAACCATCTGTCTGGAAACATTCTTGGTTTGGCAGCAACACAAATCAGTGAATTATTTGAGAACATTAATAATCTAAATCCCCAAACATGTGTAAGGAATCCTAATGTAGATGCTAGATTAGAAAAATACTTAATATTCAGGTCTGTATATGAAAAATCACTGAATTTCTACTTCTCCCTGGCATGGTACAACAGTACAATCTCAACAGGATCTAGTCTTTAGATTCATCTTCTGTGGAGATTGCTGCAACAGTCCTCGGAGAGGGGCGGCATACAAATCAAATCAAATCATAAATAAATAAGTAAATAAATAAATAAAATATTGCTCTTTTTCATTCCATAAAATCCTATGCTAGATAACTAGTTGGGCAGTGCCTAAATTTGATCAGTAAATAAAATACATTTGGATTATGTGGTTGGAGAGTTCAATTCCAAAATTGTCCAAAAGTTGGAAGAACTATACAGGCAAGCATGATATTTACTCTCCCTGAGTTCTGTTAGAAGTGAAATTAAGCAGATGTTGCAGCCCAGGATGGGCCTTCGTAAGATGGCCGCAGATGCCACGAGGTGCTTCATCTCCTGTGTTAGATTCGTGAGTAAATGAAGAGGTGAGTCACAGGAACAGTTCAGCACCTTTATTATCAATTAGATAGGATTAATACGGACTGCTGGCAGGCTGCAGGGAAGCCGCTTTTAAGGGCCATATGGTCTCCAAGAAAAATTAAATGCCATTAAGTCAGTGGTTCTCAACCTGGGGGTCGGGACCCCTTTGGGGGTCGAATGACCCCAGGGGTCACCTAAGACCCTGGGAAAAGACAAATTTCCCATGGTGTTAGGAACTAAAGCTTCTATTCTGGTGCCTTGGAACATATTTTTAACAATCCGACCAATCAGGTGTTTATAGTGGGGGTGTCCCTCTGATCTTCCTGCAAATCAGCTTAAAGCTCTGTTGGGAGAATTGGCACTAGACGTATGGTTGGTGGTCACCACAAACTGTAATAAAGGGTCGCGGCATCAGAAAGGTTGAGAACCACTGCATTAAGTGAAGAGAACAGGAAGCATTATACATCACAATAAATCCTATGCCTTGTTTGATTATATTACAGAATTATTAATATGTGAGTGTGTTGCAGCAAGCATGTTTTTAGGAAATTTATGGTACGATTGCACTATGGTACTTACCAATGGTGGCGTTGAATTATCCAAGAGGTAAATGTCCTCGAACTCCCAACGGGGCTCAGATTTAAAGTCAGCTGCTTTTAATCTTTTAGGGGTTGTTGCTAAAGGAACACCAGATATGGATGCCTTTGCAGAGTGTTCTTTTATTAAGTTTGTTTTGTTGGATTGCTTCCTCTGGTGAGTTTGATTTGCTCTAGAGGGCAGTGTGGCATTTTTACCAAGAAACGGTTGTTGTTTGGCTGCTTTTCTTGTAGTCTGCTTTCTTGGGGGTACTGGTGTCACCTGTTTAGTCTTTGCTTTCTCCTTTTCTTCATTTCCTGGTGCCATGCCATTATTTGTTTCTTCCTTTTTGTTGGAGGCTGGCGAATTATTCTTGCCATCTTTATTAAATGATGGTGTTTCAACTGAAGGTTTGGCACGGTTTTGGCTTGCTGCTGGTATCTCCTTACTCTCTTTCGCTTCAATTTTGTTTAATGAAGGCCTTTCTTTCTTCTCGGCTGATTTTTGACCAGTTTCCACTACGACAAGCTTACTCCTGGTTTGCTTTTGAAGTGATGTTGATGCACCTTGGAACTCTGTATGCCCCTCATGGGCATTGTAGTTTCCTGGTCTCTTCACTGGATCTCTCTGCAGTGAAGAACCGCCTAGTCCCACTCTTGTATCTGAAAGCTCTAATGTCTTTGGACCGGCAGCTGCAACGTCTTGAACGTCATCTTGAATGTCAAACAGAGGCATCTTTTTGGCATATTGAAAACTAAACAAGTAGCTGAAATGTAGTTAAAAAGATAATTGCATTCAAAATGTATTTATTTAAAGTAGTCCATATGTATGACATTTAGAACGTACGTATGATAAAAATAAAAAACCAAAGTACGGTAAATCTCCTGAACCCATCTGGATTGCAGACTTCCTATTCAGAAATGTTTGCCTTTTAAACCATCCCCCTTTTTAAATGCTGCACCGGATTATAAATGGCTACAGGTATATTTTTATTATCTAGCTAATTCCAGAAAAAATCTTTAAGAAAAAATACTGATGAGTGATATATAGCAGGGGTCCCCAACCACCGGGTTGCGGACCAGTACCGGGCCGCAGGGCATGTTGCACCGGTCCGTGGAGTCAGCAGCTCCGGCCCTCATGCCGCCACCCCCTCCCTCCAGCGCTTCGCCTCCCGCCGGGCAAGAGGCCTCGGGAGGCAGGTTCTGCCGGCCACAGGAAGATGGACGGGACAGAGGGGCGGGAAGGACCGAGAGGCTCAAGCCTCTTTTGGCTTCTGCCGCGAGGCGCTTTTGCGTTTTTGGCTGGGGGGAGGCAGGAGGGCCAGCCTGACTCTCTGTCTCCAGCGCTTAGCCACCGCTGGGCAAGAGGGTTTGGGAGGCAGGTTCTGCTGGCCACAGGGCGATGGCGGGAAAGAGGGGCGGGGAGGACCAGCACCCCCATGCTTAATCCCGCCCCCAACCACACCCCTTTCTGCCCCCACCGGGCCATAGAAAAATTGTCTTGCTGAAACTGGTCCCTGGTGGAAAAAACGTTGGGGACCACTGATATACAGTGATCCCCCGGTTATTGCGTCCCCGACCATTGCGAACAGGGTAATTCGCGATTTTTCAACCCGGAAGTCAAAATACCATCTACGCATGCGTGCCGGGCACGCATGCGTAGATGGCAGCGGCTTCCCTGGGTCTTCCCCCTCTTGCTAGCATCAGCGAGGAGTTTCCCCACCGCCCACGCAAACTCCTCGCTGCCGCTCGCCCGCCCTTCGCCTGCCCACGCCGTTCGCTCCCCCCTCTTGCTGTCGGGAGGGCGAGAAGCCCTCCCCAGCACCCGCTCACCCGCCCTTCGCCGCTCGCCCGCCCTTCGCCCTGGCGGAGAAATTCCAGCCCCCACCTGGTCCCGCCCGATCCTCCTCCCTGAGGCAGCTCGCCCTCCCATGGCCGCTTCCTCCACCCTCCATTGCAAGCCCTCGCCACCGCAGCCAACGCGCGCTGCGATCTTCAAGCCCGGCTCCTTTCGGCCCAGCATCCCGGGCCAAGCAGCTGCCTTCCGTGACTGAGCCTGGCTGGCCCGGAAGATCGTAGCGTGCGTTGGCTGCAGCGGCGAGAGAAGCCAAGCTGGCAGCAATGTCGCCGCCGGTGCAGCCAACACGCGCTACGATCTTCCGGGCCAGCCAGGCTCAGCGGATCAAGGCAGCCGCTTGGGCCGAGAGGAGCCGGCCTTGATCCGCCAACGCGCGCTACGATCTTCCGGGCCAGCCAGGCTCAGCGGATCAAGGCCGGCTCCTCTCGGCCCAAGCGGCTGCCTTGATCCGCTGAGCCTGGCTGGCCCGGAAGATCGTAGCGCGCGTTGGCTGCAGCGGCGAGCGATGTCGCCGCCGGTGCAGCCAACGCACGCTACGATCTTCCGGGCCAGCCAGGCTCAGCGGATCAAGGCAGCCGCTTGGGCCGAGAGGAGCCGGCCTTGATCCGCTGAGCCTTCACATTCCTCCAAGTCATTTCGCCGCTCATGTCCTGGCTAAACCGGGCAGCAGGAGACAGGCTTTGAGTTTTGGCTGCGGGGCGAGGGAGTTAGGAAAGTCCTACTTCTCCCCCCCGCAGCCAAAACTCAAAGCCTGTCTCCTGCTGCCCGGTTTAGCCAGGACACGAGCGGCGAAATGACTTGGAGGAATGTGAAGCTGAAACCGGCCAGTTTCAGCTTCACATTCCTCCAAGTCATTTTGCCGCTCGTGTCCTGGCTAAACCGGGCAGCAGGAGACAGGCGGTGGGCTGGGAGCCGCAGGCGAAAGGAGCTCGGGCATTGTTCTCCGGACCCCGCCCACAGCCTGGAGAGGGAAAGGGCCGCCGCGGGGCTGAGCGGGCGGGGTCCGGAGAACAATGCCTGGCGCCGCGCTCCGATGCCCGAGCTCCTTTCGCCTGCGGCTCCCAGCAGCACTTTGAATCCAGCAGCTTCTGCTGGATACGGGCGGTGGGTGGGACGAGCGGCGCGGAAGCCAGGGGCTGTGGCAGCTCGCCCCCCCCCATCGCCCGTATCCAGCAGAAGCGGCGGGATTCAAAGGGATTCAAGGCTAACTTCTGCGCTTGGCTTGAGGACTCAGCTCGGAAGCTGCACGGGTGTTTTAAAAGGTCTCCGCCGGCATGGGGGGCTTCCTACCACCTCCTGAACCCCCAACTCGGGTTTGGGGGGGTGCTAAGAAGCCCCCCATGCCGGCGGAGACCTTTTAAAACACCCATGCAGCTTCCGAGCTGAGTCCTCAATCTTCGGCTCCTCGCTAGCGCTGCGGAAGTAAAAACACCATCTGCACATGCGCAGATGGTGTTTATACTTCCGCAGCGCTACTTCGCGAAAACCCGCTCGTTGCGGGGGTTCCTGGAACGGAACCCTCGCAATGAGCGGGGGATCACTGTATAGCATGTAAAGCAAATTATCTTGGTTGATAAATTTTACATTCTCTTTTTTGGTCACCCGAAAGCACTTGGGTATCTCCTTCAGAGGCAGAATATCTTGGTATTTATTGATGAAATATTAATTGTTCTCCCATCTTTTGTTCCGACTTCACCTACTTCTTTCCTGGCCATGCTCATATTTTGAGAACTTGTACCTACCTCAATATGTTGACTAAATATGGCCCCACAATAAGGAAATAAATATCCAACGGTTAGCCCTTTGAGGCAATCCAGACAAAAAACACCAATAATGACTACTTACTCTACCTTTATTGTAAGGTTCCATTAATAGAATCTTGTAAGTCTGAAAGTACTTCTCTCCCCCTTACTTTTACTCTCCTGAAAACTAAGGAGTGGATGTACCATGTCTGGGATGTCTTTTTCCATCCTTTCTTCAGACTTCATTTATTCTATTCGCTCTATTCATTTCATAAATAGAGTGAATGGTTGGTTTTAAATGATATGGGGTTTTTAGGTTTGGTAAATTAGTTTTTAGCATATTTAAGGGATCTATCTATCTATCTATCTATCTATCTATCTATCTATCTATCTATCTATTAGATTTGTATGCCGCCCTTCTCCGAAGACTCAGGGCGGCTAACAACAGTATAAAAAGACAATGTAAACAAATCTAATATTAAAAATAATCTAAATATTTAGTTTTTAAACTCAGTTTTAATTTTCAATTTCTACTATTTTATTTGTATATATCTATTTTATATTGTAAGCCGCCCTGAGTCTCTGGAGAAGAGCAACCTATAAATTGAAATAATAAATAAAATAAATAAATACATTTATCAAACCATTCCGTAGGCTGCTGCTCTTCCTCCTGATCATTCCCACATACATGGCAGCTGTGTAATATATGTAATAGTCACAAATAGTGATTGCACTCAACCTTTTATGATGCCCCACAGTGCTTTGCAGCTGCATATGACAGTTTATAATGTCATCATATTACCCCCAACGATCTTACCAACTTTGGAAGGCTGGATCGATCTTGAACCAGTCAGGATCGAACACTAGGCAGTGGGCAGAGTCAGCCTGCAATACTGCATTCTAATTAGGAGGGGCTTAATTTCCCTTCACAATTCAAGGTATTGTTTATCACCTATAAAGCCCTACATGGCTTAGGACCTGACTATTTACGGGACCATCTCCTGCTGCATATCTCCCATGAATCTTAACATCAGGCACGGCCAAATTATGTTCGATTGGTATGAATGCTGTTGTTAGATTGGACTTGGGATTTTTAGGGGGTTATTTTAGTATAGATTTATATGGGGGTTTATAATTATTATTAATATTAATTAATAATAATTAATTTGACTTATTATTATTTGACTTATTATTATTATTACTATTATTATTATTATAATGATGATGATGATTATTATTGTTGTTGTTGTTGTTATTATTATTATTATTATTATTATTATTATTATTATTATTATTATTATTGGTTTGTATTGCTGTAAGCCGCCCTGTGTCCTACAGGATTGGGTGGCATAGAAGTCAAATAAATTAAATTAAATTAAATTAACTATGAATCATGTGTGTGTGTGTGTGTGTGTATACCTGCATATGTATACACACGCACACACACACATACACGCACAATAATAAAGGTGAGACAAGCAGAGGACTACAAAAGCTTTTCTTCATTCTTCTTCTGACCATTTCTTCAACTATAAGGATTTAGCTATTAACCTTGCCCTCTAGACTTGATTGTGAGTTGGGTGAAATAAATCAGACCTAACTTTGTCTGTCTTAAGATATGGCATTATTTAAGCTGGAGTGCGTCGGGAGGAATATTGTTGTGTGTATCTGCCACATTGACTTTCTACTGCTGGGCATGTTTCCATTTTCTCACACCCTAGCACAGTGTTTCCCAACCTTGGCAACTTGAAGATATTTGGACTTCAACTCCCAGAATTCCCCAGCCAGCACTACTTCTGACTGAATTCCACACTCAGTCAGAAGTAGTCATTTGTTGAAAGCATTTACAAACCAGATGAATAAGGATAACAGTAAAAAAAAATCGGTCTACATTTTCTGTTCACTGGAAATGCTTTGCAATCCAAAATGATTGTGGCAAGGAATAGGTTTCTAAGATTCCTCCCTTCCATAAGTCCTTTCTTTTCTAATCAGGAGGCTAGACCTGAAAAGGAATCAAGAACTCACCTTGGGGAATGAAAGATATGAACAAGCAGTTACGAGAGAACTTTCAAACCTCAATACTGCATTTTGTACTTGGCTTTAGGCTGTAAAGATGAAATGTATATCAAAAAGTTTGATAATTTAGGTTTATTATTTATTTTATTTATTTATTTATTTATTATTTAGATTTGTATGCCGCCCCTCTCCGAAGACTCGGGGCGGCTCACAACAAGATAGAACAAATCATAAATAATCAGAAAACTTTAAAATTTATACAAGATTTAAAAGAACCCCATATACTAACAGACGCACACACAAACATACCATGCATAAATTAAACATGCCCAGGGGAGGTGTTTCAATTCCCCCATGCCTGACGGCAGAGGTGGGTTTTAAGGAGTTTACGGAAGGCAGGGAGATTAGGGGCAGTTCTAATCTCTGGGGGGAGTTGGTTCCAGAGAGTCGGTGCCGCCACAGAGAAGGCTCTTCCCCTGGGGCCCGCCAACCGACATTGTTTAGTTGACGGGACCCGGAGAAGACCCACTAGGTTACTAATTGGGGGTAATATTTACTCTGTAAACTGCTTAGAGAGAGAGGACTATAAAGCCCCATGAAGTTGTATATAAGTCTACGTTACTAGGTTACTAATTGGGGGTAATATTTACTCTGTAAACTGCTTAGAGAGAGAGAACTATAAAGCCCCATGAAGTTGTATATAAGTCTACGTTCTATTTACTCTGTAAACTGCTTAGAGAAAGAGGACTATAAAGCCCCATGAAGTTGTATATAAGTCTACGTTCTATTGCTATAACAGCTATCTTTTTGTGGTTCACCACATTTATAGACTGTATTTTCATTTAATTTTAAAAGTGGAAAAGAGAAGCAAAAGTTCTATTTTTTTATAGCAACTATAAATTTGGTATATCAGCATCTCGGATGTAGGAAAACATAATCAGTCTACCTCTCTAGATATGTTTATATAAATATATTTAAATATGATGCAGTAAATTAACAAAAGGCAAAAAAAAAATCTCCAGTATACAGATACTGTCTAGTTGTAAGTGATTTATAAAATCAGTTGTTCCTTCTTTTATAATTACTACCATTGCTATTGCAGCTCATAAATTATATTTGAAAATATTTATTAGGTAGGCAAAAAGACAAAACTAAATCTTGGTGGAAGATAGTCTGCAATGATTGAAATATTGATACGAAGTTAAAGAAAATCCAGTCTGCAACGAACTGTTTATATGCATGAACTTGCCATGGTTTTGAAAAACAGGGTTATGATGACATACCCATTTATCATCCATGGAAGTGCAATGGAAATACACTACTGAGGTGCCAGCCTTTTAAAAAAATGATTTCTATGAGAATTGTTGGACTCTCTGACTCAAAAGCCTACCATGATTTTTTTGACCTCCATTGCTTTGCTGCAAGAAAACTGCCTTAATAATATAAGAATCTAATGCTATTGGACAGAAAAATCTATTTGTTGTAGCTTTAGCTTTCAATAGTGAATTTACAAGTAGGGTTATAGAAACCAAAATATGCAAAACAGAGGACATTTTCACGCAACATTTTCCTCCTACATCTGCAAGAAGTCGATTACTGTTGTGAGCGGACCAAGTCTATGGAGAGGGGTGGCATACAAATCTTATTATTATTATTATTATTATTATTATTATTATTATTAATAATAATAATAATAATAATGTAAGTTGACTGCTGGGACCAAAGCTTCAGTTTTACTTTTTTTTTGCTATTTGCTTGAGTTCAGAAATAATAATAATAATAATAATAATAATAATAATAATAATAATTTATTGGATTTGTATGCCACCCCTCTCCGCAGACTCTGGGCGGTTAACAACAATAATAAATACAACATGTACAATCCAATAATAAAAACAACTAAAAACCCCTATTATAAAACCAAACATACACACAAACATACCATGCATAACTTGTAATGGCCTAGGGGGAACAGCTATCTCAACTCCCCCATGCCTGGTGGTATAAATGAGTCTTGAGTAGTTTACGAAAGACAGGGAGGGTGGGGGCAGTTCTAATCTCCGGGGGGAGTTGGTTCCAGAGGGCCAGGGCTGCCACAGAGAAGGCTCTTCCCCTGGGGCCCGCCAAATGGCATTGTTTAGTCGACGGGACCCGGAGAAGGCCAACTCTGTGGGACCTTATCGGTCGCTGGGATTCGTGCGGTAGCAGGCGGTTCCGGAGGTAATCTGGTCCATTGCCATGTAGGGCTTTAAAGGTCATAACCAACACCTTGAATTGTGAGCGGAAACTGATCAGCAGCCAATGCAAGCCACGGAGTGTTGAAGAAACGTGGGCGAATCTTGGAAGCCCTACGATGGCTCTCGCGGCTGCGTTCTGCACGATCTGAAGTTTCCGAAGAGGTAGCCCCATTTAGGAAACAATGCCATCACATTGTTTCCTAAAATAAAACTATTCTGAAAGCAATGTTGTTGCTTTGTTTTCAGTTCTTCTAGGAGAGGGTCCATCCCAACCCCAAGATTAATACTAGAGAGAGTGCTATTTTCATGCCAGAATAGTGCAGAAACAGTAGAAATGCTACTTTGATCCAATCACATTTCCTTTGTATCTTGTGGCAAATTCTCTAGAGGCTAAACTCTAAAACAGTGTTTCCCAACCTTGCCGAATTTAAAACGTGTGGACTTCAGCTTCCAAAATTCCCCAGCCAGCATGGGAATCCTGGGAGCTGAAATCCACATGTCTTAAAGTTGACAAAGTTGGGAAACACGGCTGTAAATAATAATCAAGCAGTAGATGTAAGACTTTGATTTATAAAGAACTATTATTTCTTCACTCTCTGAACTGAAGATTATTCTACCCTTCTTATGTCTTAAGAGCACACATTTAGATCACATACAAAGTCTGTTCTAAATGAACAGAGAATCTTAGACATACATTAAGACCTCACCTATCACGGGTGTTACGTTCCAGACCCGGCCGCGATAGGTGAAATCCGCGATGGGGAATTTATCGACTGATAGTACTTTAGGGGGGACGCTCCTTGCTCCATTTCTCCTCCTTCCCACCAGCTCCGGATGCCTGGAGGCGAGCAACGGCCGGCTAACCTTTCCCCCCCACTACTACTTACTCTGCGCCTGAGGAAAAGAAGGGGAGGGGGGCAAAAGAATGGCCGCCCCCGAGCATTCCCGACCCACTGCTGTTCTTTGTAGCAGTTCGGCCAAACGTTGTCTTTTTTGCCTTGCCCCGGCTGGAAAGTCCCTGGTGAGCTGCCCCGGCTGGTTCTTTTTTTCTCTCTCTCTCTTTTCTTTTCTTTTTTTTTCCCCTCCACCCGCCCAGCACTTCCTCTCCCGCCCTCGAGCCCAGTCTGGAAATCCCCGCCACATCACGTTCCTTTCTTTGCTCGCGCTCGCTCGTTCGCGCGCTGCCGGGAGCTCTTTCTACAACTCCAAGCACACCGCCGCCGCCAACCACTAAGCGCGCCTCCAAAGACTGCCTTCTCGGCACTGGCGAGGCGGGTTGAACAAGGGGACGGGCCTCCGCCGGAGCTCAGTCCCCGCCCCGCTCATCATTCGCCCAGCCGCGGGCTGGTTGGCTTGTCCTGCCCTTCCAAACTTCTAAGCGCCGTATCTGTGCCAACACTGACTTCAAAACGAAGTGAAGCCGTGGTAGGTGAAGCGCGATATAGCGAGGGACTACTGTATTATTAAGCAACTTCAAACTTTAAAAGATGCCAACTTTTAAAAACAGGATACAGGATATATAAAAGCTTGTAGTCACATAGTTACATAGGCATGCGTTCAATTGTTAAACAAGTCTGTAACGTTTAGTAAATATTGAAGCATCATATGTTAGATAAATAGATTCAAGGAGCATACAATTTATTTTCTGGCCAGCCAGGTGAAAAAGTAAATATTGCAGTCCAACTCCACAAGAAATAACAGTCATCAATAACACTTCCTCCTGTGAAGGCTAAAAAATTGGCCGTTGTCTTCTTACAACAATGGAAGAAGAATGATGAGAAGGAGGAAAACGTTTTCTGTACAGGATGCCACTACGGTGCATCCTGTTCAAAGCAACTAGACAAAACACACACTCTAAACACCAAATTTCCACAGCACTGTCTTATGCCTAAGGATATCTAACCATGTAGCAGGGCTGCATTGCTATTATCCTTCTCATCTTTTCTCCTATCTTATGATTATCACCTTGTTGTTGTATCTCATGATATAGGACATTGTTGCTTATATGTTACACTGAGAACATATGCAACAGAGATCAATTCCTTGTGTGTCCAATCACACTTGCCAAAAAATTATATTCCTATTCTTATTATTCCTACTCCTACCGGTATGAATAACTCCACGCAGTGGACATATCCAACACTATTTCCTCCTCCTATTTTCCCTACAACAACAACCCTGTGAGATGGATTACTAGAGGGAGAATTACTGCAATCTGACAGCTTTCATGGCTAAAGCAGGACTAGAATTGCTCCTAGGTTCATAATTTTTCACCTAATAGGAACATTAAATTTTCCCAAACGCCATCACTCTGCTAAACAAATAATTTCCTCAACACTGTCAAACCATTTCCTAAATTTGCACTATTAATCTTCTCATCGTTCCCATCATTCATCTCCGCCCACTAATAACTATATGATTGTAACTCTGTTGCTTGTACCCTTACAATTTATATTGACTGGTTCCTAATATGATTTGATTGCTTATTTGTACCAGGACTATCGTTAAGTGTGGTATTTTATGATTCCTGACAAACTTATATTTACACCCAGAGCATATGCACTAAGACAAATTCCTTGTGTGTCCAATCACACTTGGCCAATTAAAAAACTATTCTATTCTATCCTACCCTGTCCTATCCTGTCCTGTCCTATCCTATCCTATTCCATTCCATTCCATTCCATTCCAAAAAGATTTTCCTGTTTTTTATCTAACAACCAAATCCCAGGTCATTACTTAGAAGAGTTAAACTCATACTCATTACTAATTTCTGAATGAAAATAGTCACACCTGAAAGTGCTATATTTTATAGTTAGAAAACTGCATCTTCTGTTTTGTGACTGATACTATTTTTTAAAAAAAATATTAGAATATTCACTACCAACAGTCTAGGAAAAATAAACGATCTTCCATTGCTGGAGAACATATTTTTAGTAAATTATACCTGTTTTACTCCATTATCCATTCTTTTTTTAAACAAAGCTTACACCTTAGCAATCTGATAAGCTAGATAAATTCTATCCTGTCACTATTGTTAAAGGAATATGTTGCAAATAGATGAAAACTTTTCAATTAAACATACACATGCACACACACAGAAGAGAGACTGATATGTTTCTAGACCTAATCCTACATATACAAATTGGTAGGTATGTGTGTACCAATATACAAGTATGCGTTTTAATAAGTTTTTAGATTTCTTTTTTGTCTAGAATCAGAATCATTTTGCTTTCATTTCTGTCCCAATAAAAGAACTTTCAGGCAGGACGAAGCAGAGCAAAGCAAGAACTGCATTTTTAACCACCTTAAAAATAATCACAGTGATATTTTTTTTAATATAGAATTTTTATTGATTTTTTATTAAATTTACAGAAGACAAAAACATAAAGGTGTACCATCACCAAACAAAAATAAAAATTCCCTTCACCAGGGAAGATTCAATTTTGTATCCTTCGTTTGCTTCATCTCTGGGTTACGTTGTTCATTCTTTATAAAGTGATTGAATTTTATATCTTACATTTGCATCGCTTGCTGATATTGTTTGATCACAGTGGTATTATTGATTGGAAGGTGCCCACACTGAGTCTATGGGCAAAACAACAAGATTTTCGGGGACTTCCAATTGGGTTCAAAGAGACAAGGATAAGGTTGAAGCATCCTTCTGGGGGCAGCATTATTTTTATTGATGTTTTATCTATAATTATGCACAAATTTGAAAAAAGGATTGCCAAAGTTGGTTTTAAGCTTGGGAGCAAAATTAGTCACATTGCTGGGACCTATCCTAATAACACAAGATGTATCTTGCAACAAAACAAAACCTGACGCCATCCCAAAGCTATGGGAACGATAATAATGGAAGATATT
The DNA here is from genome assembly GCF_031021105.1 of Erythrolamprus reginae. Taxonomy (NCBI): domain Eukaryota; kingdom Metazoa; phylum Chordata; class Lepidosauria; order Squamata; family Dipsadidae; genus Erythrolamprus; species Erythrolamprus reginae. The sequence goes on along the minus strand of NC_091951.1, from coordinate 148,948,260 downwards.
TTATAACTTGACATCACAAATACTTGCCTGGAGAAGATATTGCTGTATCCACAAAAGAGAAGATATAGCTAGGTACAACATATAGTGCATCTCAGTACCCAATCAAAGACCAGCTGATCGTGTTAAGAGTAAGCAGTATATAATTTTCATTGGAGAAGTTGAATTTCTTCTTACCTGTATGGATATTTTTCAACAATGCCAATGTAAGCTGCAAATGACAGAACGAGGAAAAAAAAGCCTAGGAGAAAGAGATGGGATGATGTAGGAAACTTCCCCCTTAATCTCATGGTGTTATCTTGAACGCTCAGAATATCTCTACTTGTCTTGACCCCAGGTAAAAGTGCAGATTGGCTAATCCTGCAGCATTATTCCCCTGATATCACCTGCCCAGGGAGGGAGGGAGAAAGGGCAGGGCAGGAGCTCTTTGCAGAATTTCTATACTTCATTTCTTTGTCAGAAAGAAAGAGAAGACTAGTTCCTCCTATTAGAATTATTCTCCTTGGAGGCAGACTTCCCAAATGGAAAGACTCCAACAAGTTAAACAAGGAAGTGCAAATATTTTCTGAATTCACAAATGTGTGTAGTTGTGAAAGGAACAGGGCTTCTTTACAAAGTTGCAGGAGTGCAAATTCCCCTCCCACCCCAAATCTGCTTAAATAAGATGCACCTGCCCAAATCCCCTCCTCTTTTCTGTTATAACCAACAAGTCCTTTCTGATTGTTAGAAAAAATGTGGGGAACCTGGTTAAGGAGTTCATCAAGGCAACTGTCACAAGCCTGGAAGCTAATGAAACCCTCAATTACACTGAAAGCTACAAAGACATGAGAGTGCAGACAATCCTCTTCTTGATCACATGTTTCCCCTGCCATTGCATAGAACAGTGTTTCCCAACCTTGGCAACTTGAAGATATCTGGACTTCAACTCCCAGAATTCCCCAGCCAGCGAATGCTGGGAGTTGAAGTCCAAATATCTTCAAGTTGCCAAGGTTGGGAAACACTGGCATAAAATGCTATGGAGGCAAAAGATAATTTCTTAATTCACACAGAAGGAAGAAGAGTAATTTTTGCCTATTGCTTCTTGTATAGTTTGGATGCAATATTTGACTGTTCTACTGATTTGCCCCAAGTACTGACTCCTTTAGAATTAGAATAACAGAGTTGGAAGGGACCTTGGAGGTCTTCTAGTCCAACCCCCTGCTTAGGAAGGAAACCCTACACCTCTTCAGTCAATGGTAATCCAATCTTTTCTTGAAAACTTCCAGTGTTAGAGCATTCACAACTTCAGGAGGCAAGCTGTTTCACTGATTAATTGTTCTCCTTGTCAGGAAATTTCTCCTTAGTTCTAAGTTGCTTCTCTCCTAGTTTAGTTTTCATCCATTGCTTCTTTTGCTGCCTTCAAGTGCTTTGGAGAATAGGTTAGCTCCCTCTTTTGTGTGGCAGCCCCTGAGATATCAGAACACTGCTATCATGTCACCCCTAGTTCTTTTCATCAGACTAGACATACCCAGCTCCAGCAAGATTTTTTATATGTTTTAGTCTCCAGTCCCCTAACCATCTTTGTTGCTCTTCTCTGCATTCCTTCTAGAGTCTCAACATCCTGGCAACCAAAACTGAATGCAGTATTCCAAGTGTGACCTTGCCAAGGCATTATAAAGTTATAAAATTAATACAGTACTTCATCTGATCTTGATTCTAGCCCCCTATTTATGCAGCCTAGAATTATGTTCGCTTTTTGGGCAGCTGCTACACACTGTTGGCTCATATTTAAATGATTGTCCCCTTGGTCTCCAAGATCCCTCTCACAGTTACTACTATTCAGCAAGATACCACATATAGATGCTGTACCTGTGCATTTTGTTTTTCTTACCTAAATGTAGACCCTTACATTTATTTACCATTGAATTTCATTTTCATTCACTCTGAGTGATTATGTGAAAGAAAAAGAGGAGGAGGAAGAGTACAACTTAACATTATGCCAAATATGCATAGGATTTTTACTGTATATGCTATGATGCCATGCATATTTTGGGGGGAGAAGTAGGACCCAATCAACTCTTTACTTTTTACTTTTTCAAAGTAAACACCATCAAAAAGAACCAGAAGACACATTCTACTTTTATGGAAAGAAAGAACTTTCTATAAAATAATATAGTTTTTAAAATTTCAATATTTATGTTTCTTGAGTTGCTATTTTAATTAAAGCATGTTTTGTTTTGTTTTGTTTTAATTCCTGGGTTTATATTGCATACTGAGTTATAAATGCATAAATGGGCTGGGTTCTGTTGTGATTCCGTCCGAGGCCCCTCAGGGAACGGCTGATCTTCTGTCGGTTTCCTGCTCAGAGGGGGAGGATGAGGAACAGGAGGTGCAGGCAGACGAGGAGGAGGAATCTCAGGCTGAGGAAGAGGGGGAACAGCCAGAGGCCCCCGAGAGGGAGCTCTCCCCAGCAAGCAGCCTGGATTCCTTAGAGGAAAATGCACAAGCAATAATCGATCTGCGACAGAGAAGAGCAACACAAAGAAGGGACCAATTAGCTAGGTACTTTCAGCACTAAAGAGGCAACAGCTGGGTTTGGTTGTGGTGCTCTCTGGAAAGGCTAAAAGGCAGACCCACCCTTCCTGGCTTGTGGAGTATTGTCTTTGGGAGTCCTGGGACCTGGCTGTGCTCTTTGGCGTCTTGGAATTCTGGTTTGTGACTTTGAATACTGAAACCTTGGGGGGGAAAGGTGGGGGGTCTTATTCTCTACAGTGGTGGGTGTGCCAGCAAGAAGGCTGCTGTATTGTCTGGACATCAGGACTCTGCTGTAAAGTTTCATAACCTGCCTGTGGGGAAGAACAGGTTTTTCTCTGTGTTTATTTTTCAAGCTATAAAGTACTTTTGCTTTTACCAGCGTGTCTGGCTGTTTTTTCCAGTTGGTGTTGAGGTCTGGGGGCACCCAGACAGAACAGGTTCATATAAATGTGACAGGTGTGTTCTGTTTGTTCTGAGTTTTGATTGCACTGAAGGTCAGATTCATCATGAAGTTTTATAATTATTAATGTATATTAGGAAAGCTACCATGCACAGCCATGGTAAGGAATAGATTTAACTAAAACATTTTTAGTCCCATCATATAAAATGATGAAACAAAACTATTATATTATTCAAAAAAGAAATTATAATGCAGACTTCAAGATGAGAAAAGCCAGTGCAGCTTGAGAATACTAATGAAAAGTGTAGTCATTTGCACTAATTTGTATTTTTCCAACCTACCTCTAACCACATGCAAGGTTAAATTCAGTGAGATGCAGTATCATCCAAGATCGGGAAGAGTCTATTATATTTCCTCCTACAATGGAGTAAATAACTAACAGGATTACAATGCAAGGAATATAAATCCAGTCGGGTGGGGGGGATATAAATGTTAAGGGAAAGATAGCAGCCACATAAAAATTTCCAAAGCTTGTCAGTATCTACAGCAGATGGTGCTTGCAATTCCTATATTTATACAAAAAATGGTACTGTAGGAGAATGTATGAAAAATATGAAATTGTAGGTTTCATGTTGATCACTAAGTTATATCATTCATGTTAGCGTAATTAAAGGTACTTGGCCTTCCAGGTTATTAATATATTATGGCAGCCCAGAACAGCTGATATAAAAGAAGTGCAATTTTTACAACAGTTGGCTCAAGCCACAAAACTTCTTAGATGCTCTCCTCAATTTTTCTTGGATGTTCAAGTTGTACTTGCCTGGCATGGCTACTCAAAGGCAATGTGCTAATTCAGGTGTTGGGGCTAGGAGCAAAGAGATCCTAGTTCTACTGTTCCTTCAGTCAAGGGAGCTCATTGGCTGATTTCGGACAAGGGTCTCTTTTACAGCCCCACCCCACCGAATTGTTAATCTGGGGGGAAATTGGGGAGGGTATTCTAAATAAACCATCCTAAATTCCTGGAGAAAAGGTGAGATCTAACAAAGATGTAAATAGTTGTGGTAAAGTTGTTGCTGAATAGTAAATATTTTCTGGATTTGCCCACCACATTGAAGCATATATTGACCATATGGGCTAGGGTTGTATGATCACTTAGCCCAAATTATGGCTGACCAGTTCAGTATTTGGTATGTCATTCAGACAGAAATATTATGAATTAAGAAGAGAGAATTTTCTCTCTGGAGGAAATCCCTCTTTCCTAAAGTGCAGTTGGGACTAATTTCATACTGTTTTCCACCCCAGATTAAAGTTTTATTTAACTGATCATAGTTAGTTAAAAGCCCTTCATGGCATCGGACCAGAATATCTCCGGGACCGCCTTCTGCCACACGAATCCCAGCGACCGGTTAGGTCCCACAGAGTTGGCCTTCTCCGGGTCCCGTCGACTAAACAATGTCGTCTGGCGGGACCCAGGAGAAGAGCCTTCTCTGTGGCAGCCCCGACCCTCTGGAACCAGCTCCCCCCAGATATCAGAGTTGCCCCCACCCTCCTTGCCTTTCGCAAGCTCCTTAAAACCCACCAGGCATGGGGGAATTGAAATTTCTCTTCCCCCTAGGCTTATAGAATTTATACATGGTATGCTTGTATGTATGAGTGGTTTTTTTAAAATTGGGGTTTTTTAGATTGTTTTTAATATTAGATTTGTTTACATTGTCTTTTTATATTGTTGTTAGCTGCCCCGAGTCTTCGGAGAGGGGCAGCATACAAATCTAATTAATAATAATAATAATAATAATAATAATAATAATAATAATAGTTGATCATTTGGATTTTACTTCTTCCTAAACTGCATACAGTAACTGTCCTGCTTTTTGTTACTGAATTTTAGAATCATAAGATGTCAGGGGGAATCAGTGCTGGGTTCTTCCTGGTTTGGAACAGTTCTTAGAGTCGATAGCACCAGTGGCAGGAGGCTCCGCCCACTCACTTCGGATGCTTCTGCGCATACGTAGAAGTGTTGCAAGCAAGTGCACGAACCGGTGGCAAAATTATTTACAACCCACCGCTGATGGGAATTCGTTTATCACTAGAGAATTTTTGGATTAAAGCAGGGCAATTGAACGATCTAGTAAGAATAGCACAGAAGCTGGAGGCTGGTTGAAAAGGGATCATTTCTGTGTGTGCAAAGAATATATTGGGCTCCTTTCAAAATTGCATTTTGTACCTTATTTTCTTTCAGTTTGGATAATCAGTGTTATAAAGTGTTTTAGTAGGATGCATAGATAAAAATGTTTACAGGGGAGCAGAGCGGCGCCAAGGTTATTAATGAGTCATTTTGTCCCAATGGCCATAAATGAAGATACCGTAGTCTTTGTAACAGGAAATTGTTTTCTCTGCAACAATTTGTTCCCAACTTTCTTTTTGCATAACTGGCTTCATTCCTAAAATTATTTAGCTCTTCAGAAGTATTTCTTTTTATGAGCCTGAAAAATAAAATATGTCTCTGACAAAAGCAGTTGGGCAGCATCCTGATGGGCGGAGACGTTCTCCTGAGATTTCGGGAAGATCCCATGTCTGGCCTACACATCCAGAAGTATGTTGTTGATACTTGCAAGCACTATTGATTGATTTTCCATGCAACAGCATCTCCTAGGTCTGTGGTGGCAAATCTATGGCCTGTGTGCCACAAGTGGCATATGGAGCCATATCAGAGGGCATGGAAGGCATTGCCCAGATGGGGGTTCCTGCTTACCACGGCTACCTGTGTGATATGCGCGCAGCTCTGGATGATCAGTGGGTGGGCGCCTGAGTCTTGGTGAGACTTTGCCTCTGCGCATGCCCAGGAAGCAAAACCTCATGAGGAGATGCACATGCGCATGAGATTTCTCTGGGACCGCCTTCTGTCACACGAATCCCAGCGACCAGTTAGGTCCCACAGAGTTGGCCTTCTCCGGGTCCCGTCGACTAAACAATGTCGTCTGGCGGGACCCAGGAGAAGAGCCTTCTCTGTGGTGGCCCCGACCCTATGGAACCAGCTCCCCCTGGAGATTAGGATTGCCCCCACCTTTCTTGCCTTTTGTAAACTCCTCAAAACCCATTTCTGCCATCAGGCATGGGGGAATTGAGACATCACCCCCAAGCCTATATAGTTTATGCATTATATGTTTGTGTGTATGTCTTGCTTTTTAAATAAGGGGTTTTTAGTTACTTTTAAATATTAGATTTGTTGAACATTGTTTTATTATTGCTGTGAGCCACCCCGGGTCTGCGGAGAGGGGCGGCATACAAATCTAATTAAAAAATAAAATAAAATAAAATAAAATAAAATAAAATAAAATAAAATAAAAATAAAATAAAATAAAATAAAATAAAATAAAATAAAATAAAATAAAATAAAATAAAATAAAATAAAATAAAATAAAATAAAATAAAATAAAATAAAATAAAATAAAATAAAATAAAATAAAATAAAATAAAATAAAATAAAATAAAATAAAATAATAAAATAAAATAAAATAAAATAAAATAAAATAAAATAAAATAAATACATTTTGCCCATTTTTTTGCACAGCCCCTCGGAAGATTTTTGCTTCCTGCGCATGCACAGAAGCAAAATCTCGCCGGGATGTGTATGTGTTCCCCCGGTCACCTGGAGCTGCCAGCACATCGCACCAGTAACAGCAGTAAGTAGGAACCCCCATCTGGGCAACACCTTCTGTTCTCTCCCATATGGCTCCGCATGCCACCTATGCAAAAAATCAACAAAATCTCTCGCGCACACGTGCCCCCTTGTGACATTTTATTTCCTGCGCATGCACAGAAGCAAAATCTGGTCGGGATGCACGCGACCGCTTGCTGGTCACCTGAAGCTATGTGGGCATTGTCAGTTTTACTACCTAGCAATCCAATACTGGCATTGCTCCATGTCAGCTGCAGCCAGTGATGGGCTCCTACAGGTACAGTCAGGTATGCAGCCCTGGTAGCAAAACTTTGGTCTGGTACACAGTACTGGTAGCAAAATTTTGATTTTCTTTTTCTTTTTTTTCCCTTCTGGGCTCTGGGTATGTTTTTCCTATCACAGTAAATGAGGTTGAATGTGTACAAGTTTAGAAGAGCTGTGCGTGCGTGTGTGTACATACACTTTATACAGTAGATAATCAAGGGTGGGCTATTGCCCGGACGGGAGGGAATGCAGTGGGCTAGCGAAAATGGAGCTCCATTCCAGAGCACTCAATTTGCAGTGAAAGATGTTGAAAGAAAATGCATAAGCCACACCAACAGTGTGGTAGTAAAAATTTTGGTAGCCCATCACTGGCTGCAGCACACATGTAGATGCTAGCCAGCAGATTTTCGACCTTGGGGAAGGCCATTTCATCCTCCAAAGGATTCATGCGAGCTTCCTGAAGCCCCGGAATGCAAAAAAAAAAAAACAGCCGAATGGATAAACAAGAAATTCAGAAAATGGACTTCCAGGTTGCCCTTTTGTGTTGTTTTTTGCAGTCCGGAGGCTCACCCCGTGTCATCAAAAAACCAACCAAATGGACAAACTGGAAGTTCAGAAAAACAGACTTCCAGTTTGCCCAGTGTGCTGTTTTTTGCATACCAGAAGCTTCAGGGAAGCTTCCTGAAGTCCCAGAGTGCATAAAAACAGCACAATGGGCAAACTGGAAGTTTGGAAAACAACTTCCGGTTTGCCCATTGTGCTGTTTTTGGCACTCCAGACCTTCAGAAAGCTTCCCTGAAACTTCTGGTGTCCAAAAATCAGCACACTGGGCAAACTGGAAGTCTGTTTTTCCGAACTTCCAGTTTGCCCATTTGGTTGAGGTTTTTTCACCGTACCAGGTTTCAGTGAGGCCCGTTCACAAGCACAGGGATGGAGGATTGTATACATGCACAGGGCAGCACATGAGGGTGCGCAGGTGTATGAATGGATGTGGGCACATGGGCGTCTGCTAGCATACGCACACATCTTTTGGCATATGAATGAAAAAAAGGTTCACCATCACTGTCCTAAGTCTATATTTAGAACTTTACTTCCACGCTGAGAGTAAAATAAGTGAGATTTATTTATTTTATTTATTTATTTTATTTTTATGCCGCCCTTCTCCTTAGACTCAGGGCGGCTTACAACATGTTAGCAATAGCACTTTTTAACAGAACCAGCATATTGCCCCCACAATCCAGGTCTTCATTTTACCCACGTTGGAAGGATGGAAGGCTGAGTCAACCTTGATGAGATTTGAACTGCTGACCTACAGATCTACAGTCAGCTTCAGTGGCCTGCAGTACAGCACTCTACCTGCTGCGCCACCCCGGCTCTTATTGCTATGGGAATGTTGATTTTTCATCCATTTGAAAGGATGGAGGAAAAACAAACAGCTGTTCCTGTCCATGGCTATTCCAGAAAGAACATTTTACCCTTTGTTTTTATACACATCTTTGTGCTTCATTTCCCAATAATCTAAAGGGCAACATGGAATTACATACTGTGATTGTTTTGAAATACTTTAATACTTTTGTTGAAAGGAAAATCCATCTCGTGTCATTGAATAATCTCACCCAGCAATTTCATGTAGATATTAAACAGTAAGGGGGAGAGAACCAACTCCTGAGGCACCCCACAAAGATGGGGCCAAGGAACCGATCTCTGACCCCCACTAACACTGACTGCAACCAGAGAGGTAGGAGAACCACCGTAAAACAGTGCCTCCCACTCCCAACCCCTCCAGTCTGCGTAGAAGGATACAATGGTCGATGGTATCAAAAGCCACAGAGAAGTCAAGAAGCACCAGGATAGAGGAGTAACCCCTATTCCAAGCCCGCCAGAGATCATCCATCAGCACGACCAAAACTGTTTTAGTGCTGTAGCCAGGCCTAAAACCAGACTGTTAAGGGTCAAGGTAATCGGCTTCATCCAGGGACCGTAGGAACTACAGTATCAGGAAGCTGTGAGTTCGAAGCTAAGTAGAGGCAGATGTAGGGTCCCCTGCTTGGGCAGGTGGTTGGAATACATGACCTGCAATTCTGTTAATATGTCTCTCTTAAGGCTCTAAAAACCTATTTCTCCTTTAGGCGAATATAATATTCTATTTTAAAAAAATATTTCCCAAAATATTTCATTCTCGTGGGGCGGTTTTCCCACAAATTTTCTTGTTCCCATATTGATATGATGAATCTCAAGAAGAGATACTCCACATTTCAAAGGCTAAACTTGAGCATCTGTGCTCTACATGTCATGGAGGTCACATACACAGAGTTTATTATTCACTCCGCTTCCAGCTTCTGCTTTGGAAATTAATTCAGAGCACACAGCCATTTGTGTCAACCGTTTGCTTTGTTATAATGCTTGATCAAGACTCCCCGAGGCTTAGAAGCAAGGATTCCAAACAATTGCAATTATAATTATAATCCAAACTCTGTTCCAAGGCATGTGTTACGGCTAATTGCACTGCCCATTTGTCTCCAGCTTTCCTTGTTTGCTTGCCAGTTTGCTATTACGTTGAACAAAAATAATTTAGCAGGGCATCCTTGACCCAGGGTAGAAAAAGGAGGGTGGGTGCTGGTGGACGCTTAGGAAAAAACATGTTTCTGTGCGCTGGAAACTGCTTAGAGAAGCTTTCCATGTTCTTCCTCTGTGTCAGCAATTAGAGATCTCTTTTGATTTGCTAAGCTCCTATAGATAGCAAGCTGATCCGATGGCTCATAGATTATCCAATAATTCGCATGCTAGAACAGAGTAGAGTACAGGACCCAGCAAAAAAGAGGCTGGCAAGGATAAAAACTAGTCCTCCCCTTTCCTCTTCTTCTCTTCTCCACCCTTTCTTTTATTTTTTCCTTTTTTTTCTTCTCTAAAAATCTCTAATAATGTGATATCTTTAAGACTGAACCAAAAAAACAGGAAAGTACGATTACTGACTATATAAGATTCACTCAGAGATGAAATCGATATAATTGATTAACCTATTAAGAATCAACCCTATGTATGTAAACTAACTTTTTCTTTTTGTACTTTTATTATGTATTTACTATTCACCATTATGGAAATTGTACTCTTTTCTTTATTATTTCGTTTGTACTGTTATTGTTTTTCCATTTTGTTTTGATTAACGTTTCCTTTTTTTAATCTTTTTTTAATGTATATTTAATAAAGATTATTTTTTTAAAAACTAGTCCTGTTTTAATTTAAAATTGTAGGATAGTTAACATCAAATTAACATAAGAAGAGACATGCTGAATCAGGCCAAAGTCCATTGAGTCCAGCATTCTGTGTCACACAGTGGCCCACCAATTGTCCATGGCAAGAGAAGGCAAGACCCTCCCTTTCCCTTGACCCCCAACAAATGGTACTCAAGGGAATCCTGCCTGCCTCAACCAACATAGAGATGGCACATGGACATCCGTTTCAATAACCATCGATACACTTGGCATCCATGAATCTGTCTAATCCTGCCTTGAACCTATCAATGCTGACAGCTGTCACGACCTCTTCTGGAAGTGAATTCCATAAACCAATGACCCTCTGGGTGAAGAAATATTTATCTTGATTTGTCCTCACTTTCTTACCTATGAGCTTTAGGGAGTGCCCCCTTGTCCTAGTATTATGTGACAGAGAAAATAATTTTTCTTTATCCACCTTTTCTATCCGATACATGATTTTATACACTTCAATCAAGTCACCCATTAAATGCCGTCTTTCAAGGCTGAAGAGACCAAGGCGTTGTAACCTGGTATCATGAGGGAGGTGCTCCATTTCTTTTATCATTCTTGTTGCCCTTTTTTGCACCTTTTCCAATTCCATTATATCCTTCTTGAGGTGCAGTGCCTCACCATCAATTTGTACAGAGGCAATACAGTCATACCTCGTCTTATGAACCTAATTGGTGCAAGGAGGAGGTTCGTAAGACAAAAGGTTCGTAAGACAAAACATTGTTTCCCATAGGAAACAATGTAAAGTCAATTAATCCGTGCAACCAACACCCCCCCCCCCGCAAAAAAACGTTGCCGCCCGGCTGTCACCTTTTAAAACAGCCTGGGGGCTTCTCAGCGACCTCCCAAACGCCGAACGCCAAACCCGAACTTCCGGGTTCGGCGTTCCGGAGGCCGCCGAGAAGCCCCCAGGCTGTTTTAAAAGGTGACAGCCGGGCGGCGGGGCTTCCCAGCAGCCTCCGAACGCCGAACCCGGAAATTCGGGTTTGGCGTTCGGCTTCGGGAGGCTGCTGGAAAGCGGCCCGGCTGTTTTAAAAGGTGACCGCCGGGCTGGGGGGCTTCCCAGCACCCACCCCCGAACCCCGAACCCGGACGTTCGTCAAAAGTTCGGGGTTCGGGAGGTTGCTGGGAAGCCCCCCAGCCCGGCGGTCATCTTTTAAAACAGCCGCTCGACTTTCCAGGAGCCACCCGAAGCCGAACGCCAAACCCGAACTTCCGCGTTCGGCGTTCAGAGGCTCCTGGGAAGCCGCCCGGCTGTTTTAAAAGATGACTGCCGGGCTGGGGGACTTCCCAGCACCCCCCGAACCCCGAACTCGGACTTTCGGCAAAAGTTCGGGGTTCGGGAGGTTGCTGGATAGCCCCCCAGCCCGGCTGTGACCTTTTAAAACAGCCGCGCGGCTTTCCAGAAGCCTCCCGAAGCCGAACGCCAAACCCGAACTTCCGCATTCGGAGACTCCTGGGAAGCCGCCTGGCTGTTTTAAAAGGTCGCAGCCGGGCTGGGGGGTTTCCCTGAAGCCTCCCGAACCCCGAACTCAGAAGTTCGGCAAAAGTTCGGGGTTCGGGAGGTTGCTGGATAGCCCCCCAGCCCGGCTGTGACCTTTTAAAACAGCCGCGCGGCTTTCCAGAAGCCTCCCGAAGCCGAACGCCAAACCCGAACTTCCGCATTCGGAGACTCTTGGGAAGCCGCCTGGCTGTTTTAAAAGGTCGCAGCCGGGCTGGGGGGCTTCCCTGAAGCCTCCCGAACCCCGAACCCGGAAGTTCGGCAAAAGTTCGGGGTTCGGGAGGTTGCCTGGAAGTCCCCCAGCCGGGCTGTCACCTTTTAAAACAGCCGGGCGGCTTTCCAGGAGCCTCCCGAAGCCGAACGCCAAACCCGAACTTCCGCGTTCAGCATTCGGAGGCTCCTGGGAAGCCGCCCGGCTGTTTTAAAAGGTGACCACCGGGCTGGGGGGCTTCCCAGCACACCCCCAAACTCCAAAGTTCGGCAAAAGTTTGGGGTTCGGGAGGCTGCTGGGAAGTCCCCCAGCCCGGCTGCGACCTTTTAAAACAGCCGTGCGGCTTTCCAGCAGCCTCCGAACGCTGAACGCCAAACCCGAACTTCCGTGTTCGGCGTTCAGCAGCTGCTGGGAAGCCGCCCGGCTGTTTTAAAAGGTCGCAGCCGGACTGGGGGGCTTCCCAGCAGCCTCCCGAACCGAACCCAGGGTTCATAAAATTTTTGCCTCTTCTTACGAACTTTTTTCGAGTTACGAACCGGCGTTCGGGAGGCTGCTGGAAAGCCCCACCGCCCAGCTGTCACCTTTTAAAACAGCAGCGCGGCTTTCCAGCAGCCGCCGAACGCCGAACGCGGAAGTTCGGGTTTGGCGTTCAGCTTCGGGAGGCTCCTGGAAAGCCGCCCGGCTGTTTTAAAAGGTGACAGCCGGGCTGGGGGGCTTCCCAGCACCCCCCCGAACCCCGATGAGGGGTTCATATCTTGAAGTACCACTGTACAACGCTTGCTGATCTATTTTCAATTCCCTTCCTAATCATGCCAAGCATGGAATTTGCTTTTTTTTTTAACTGCTGCTGCACCCTGGGTTGCCATCTTCATTGAGCTGGCCAGCAAAACCCCAAGATCCCTTTCTTGGGTTGTCTCGGAAAGTTTTGTCCCCATCAGTTGGTAGGTATAATTGGGGTTCTTTGCCCGATGTGCATAACTTTGCACTTGCTTAGGTTAAAATGCATTTGCCACTTTGTTGCCCACTCACTCAATTTCGAGAGATCCTTCTGGAGCTCCCGACAATCAGTTTCACTTTTCACTACACGGAACAATTTAGTGTCGTCAGCAAACTTTTCTACCTCACTATTTACTTCTACATCCAGATCATTAATGAATAAATTAAAAAGTAAAGGTCCCAAAACTGAACCTTGGGGTAGACCACTTCTCACTTCTTTCCATCCAGAGAATTGTCCATTTATTGCCACTCTTTGCTTCCTACAATTTAGCCAGTTATCAATCCAGGACAAGACCTGTCCTTTAATTCTGTGGCTGAAGAGCTTTTTTAGGAGCCTTTGGTGATCAAGAGTCCCTCATATACTATTAATATCCAGCGAATCCCAGCGCCTGGTGAGGTCCCACAGAGTTGGCCTTCTCAGGGTCCCGTCAACCAGACAATGTCAGCTGGCGGGGCCTAGGAAAGAGCCTTCTCTGTGGGGGCCCCAGCCCTCTGGAACCAGCTCCGTCAGAGATTCGCACCACCCCCACCCTCCTTGTTTTCTGAAAATGTTTGAAGACTCATCTTTGCTGCCAGGCCTGGGGTCATTAGATCTTTCCCCCATCTGACGTGTTTAGAATAAATTAATGATTGAGTGAATGTTAATTGAATGTTTTAATTTTTAGGATGTTTTTAAAGTCTTTTAATTATTATTAATTGGATCAAATTGTTTTATTATGTATTGCCAACTGTTTTGCCAACAAGTTTTACAAGCTGGGAGAATTAACTTTCAGTGGGTAAACATTGAACATAAAATTCTTCAGTCAACCCTGGATTTGGTATTGTGGCAAAGATGGAATGACACACAGACAAGAGTTAAGGGTTATAAGGGTCACTTTATTTATTTGTTTTAATAAAAACAAACATCTGCAGAGGTGAAGACAGAGGGGTGGAAATTTCCCTTTCAATAACATTGCAACTAATGGGTGAAGGCTCCTTGCAGGGCAAGGAGATGGTCCCACTGTTCCCTTGCCCCTCTGCCACACCACATTTGGCGTGGGGGAAGGCTCGCCACCAGCCCCTGGGAGGCCCTGGCCAACGAGCCTCAAAGCATCCCCCATCCATTACTCAGGCGGAATCTGTCTGGAGGTCTTGGCGAGGGGCAACCTATCACCATCCAAACAGTGCCCAAAAGGAATTCACACAGTTGCTGCTAACGCCCCTTTTCTGCCCCTACCCGCCAAAGTGACCAAATGATACAAGCCACTTATAAACAGTAAGCTAAAGAAAAGCACATCTCCTAACCATTCCCATCCCTTTTTCACAGTGTGGAGTAGGCAAAAAACCGGTCCTGCCATAATGAGGCCAAACTGCAAAAAATTCCTACTTGGCTCCTTGGGTGACCACTTTAGTCACACTGAAAAAAGATTCTCGCTCCTTGTCACTGGGAAAAGGAAGAGGCAGCGAGCAGGGCAGCCTTAAAAAGCCCCTTGCTGGCCCCACCTCTCCCAAAAGCACTTGGGCGCACGATTGCGCCCGGCCTTGTGGGTGAACTCGCGAATTTTCATGAGACCGCCCATTTCCTGAAGCGAGCTGCCTGGATTTGGTGGCCTCCGTTTTTCCTCCTCCTCGCCGTAAAAGCCACTGGAGGTAAGTTCTGCCAGCAGGCAATTGTTAGGAGAAATATCATATAGGAGAATGTTAATTTGTGTTTCAATGTCACTATCTTTACAGGAACCAAGCCTTTCAGGATATGGACTTTGACAGAATCCTCCCCCAGCTCTGCTGATGATTGTTCTGTCTAGATGAACCACCAATCAAATTAAAAGCTACACACACTCAAGAAATAGTATATAAGAAGCTATAATAATTATAAAAATTCTGGTATAAAATGGTTAATAGTCCCAGATATAATTAGTCCATTCTGGTGGTGTTCCCAGGTTAAATGTCTCTGAGATAAGCACGAATCCAAGCCGGAGGCCAAAAACCACTGGGAAATTCCTTTGAAGTGATTCTGTCAATCAACAACTCACATTTTTTCATAATTTCTCTGTCATGCAGATTACATGATTTGAAAAGCTAACTTAAAGCAGAAGTGTTCTTTTAACTCCGGAGATCATACATGGCCATAATTTTGGAACATTGTTCGTCACAAGCACTTCTCACGAGATTTCCCCTTAAATAGTGACAAGACGTGGCCAAATGTTCCCTAGAGCTACTAACGCCAAATTCTTTTCTTTCTCAGATACTCATGCCTGGACATTGTTCTCCTGACCCTTGCGTCTAACAGGGCCCCCTCCTCTATTTCCTCATCATCCTCTAATTCATCTTCATCCTCTAATTTATCCTCATCCTCTGAGTCACTCAATACCATAACTGGAAGTGTTGGTGGGTCCTCAATCTCCAACTCCTCATCACTCTCACTCTCAGGTATCAAGAACAGTGGTCTAGGATACCAATATGCATCTGTCTCACGATCCTTGAAATCAGTGACCAGCTGAGCTGGACATGAACCAGGCACAACACTGATATAACATTGAACTGTAAATACAATGTCCTATCTGTCAGTGACTACTTCAGCTTCAACCGCAACAATACACAAGCTCACAATATATACAAACTTAACGTAAACTGCTCCAAACTTGATTGCAAAAAATTCAACCTCAGCCACAGAGTGATCAATGCCTGGAATACATTATCTGTCTCTATAGTTTCTTCCCCAAATCCCCAAAACTTTAATCTTAGACTGTCTACTGTTGACCTCACCCCATTTCTAATAGGTAAGGGACATGCATAAGTGCACCAGTGTGTCTACCATCCCTGACCTAATCTCCCCAGGTTTTTGTAAAATATCATGTACTCATAACCATAACCATGCTTGTACAGTGGTACCTCTACTTAAGAATTTAATTCGTTCCGTGACCAGGTTCTTAAGTAGAAAAGTTCTTAAGTAGAAGCAATTTTCCCCCTAGGAATCAATGTAAAAGCAAATAATGCGTGCAAACCCATTAGGAAAGAAATAAAAGCTTGGAATTTGGGTGGAAGGAGGAAGAGGAAGAAGAGGAGGAGGACAATCATTGCCGAAGGAAGAAGGTGAGGTGAGGTGAATCAAAAAAATCCAAAACTTTAAGGCTTTAAAAAAAAATAGGGACTCTGAGGCAGTGTTCCCTCTATTTTTTGGGGGGGAGGGCGGAAAAGTATAGTGTCTGAGCGGCAGTCCCTTTGGGACTGGGCGACACTCTTTCCCTCTCACTCTTTCCCGCTCGGCTTCTGGACAGGTTTGAAAAACTCTGAGTTGATGATGATTTTTAAGTGAGCCATTGCTCACTGCTCAGCTTAGAGGGAACTATGCTCTGAGGCGGTGAGGAGGAGTACGTACCTCACATACACCCAGCGCGAGGCTGCCTCCCATGCACTGCACCAGAGAGAGAAATCCAGGGGGAATGGCAGGAAACTGGCCGGGCCTTTGTGCCGCTCTCAAATTTCCTGGGCAATTTTTCCAGGCTCGGGTTCTTAAGTAGAAAATTGTTCTTAAGAAGAGGCAAAAAAATCTTGAACACCCGGTTCCTATCTAGAAAAGTTCTTAAGTAGAGGCGTTCTTAAGTAGAGGTACCACTGTACATCTTATATATTCCCAATCCTGTTTATTCTTTGTCTGTAATCATATACATGCTAAATAAACAAACACAAACAAATAATAAATAAACCTCACTTTTCTTTTAAATGGGCCAAACTTTTGCTTCTTTTGTTTCCATTTAAATTTTAAATTTCTACTTTTCTTTTAAATCGGCCAAACATTCACCAAACATTCATTTATGAGCCAATAAATGTCTAACAAAGCGTCCATTCAGCTGAGTTCCTCTCCTGTTCACTTCATATACGTGAACATGTTTCTTTTCCTTTCTTAGTAATAGCAAAGGAATTATTTGATCTGATTTCCCCACCCCAGAATTTTCTTTTAGACCTCCCAGGGCCTGTTTGATATAGTGGTTAAGGTACAAATTAGAAACCAGGAACCTGTGAATCCTGCCTTAGGCATAAAGCCAGCTGGATGACCCTGGGCTAGTCACGCTGCTTCTCAGCTGTAGGAAAAAGTCAATGGCAAATTACTTCTGAAACCTTGCCAAAAAACCTGCAGAGATAAGGGCAAGATAGTCCACTAGGAGTCAACAATGACTTGAAGGTGCACATGCACAAAGGCACACCAGTCTAGTTTGCACAAGTAAACACACAAGTGTGAGATTTCCTAGTGCTCTCTTGTCTATGCATTTACTAGGCCCTTGCTACTTATCATTTCTGGGTATTAGCTAAAATTGATTAGGAAATATTTTGTGTACACATACAAAAATCATAGGATGTTCCCTCCCCATGATCATCTTGAGCTATTTTTTTTCCTTGTATGCGAACTTATTCTCTGGAGACAAGATCAAAAGGATTTTTTAACTCCACTCCGACTCTGAATGGTACGGCTATTTGTGCATGACCGATAAAAAGATTTCCCCAAATTTTTATACAGTATACTAATTGATGCAGATATATTCATGAAAAATATTTCCCATACTTTAATAGAGACACTGTTCATCTTGTCATGGAGGAAACTGATCTGAGCACCTGCCCAGATTGAAGGGCAATTTCAAACGTCTGAGTCCTTCTAAGGGCTATTAAAGAAGGCCATTTGTGGAGACCCACTTAGTAATAGATGCTTTCAGGTATTATTGCAGCTCTGCAACAGAAAATGCTCTCCCTTAAATTGTATCCTGGCTATGAGATGCTCCTTTCCCAACAGATGCAGAGAAATCAGTAAGGAAACAGGCTGCTTTTGTCATTCCAGTTTTTGTTCTTCTTTATTACTGCCATTTATTTGTTTGTTTGTTTGTTTATTCAATCAATCAATCAATCAATCAATCAATCAGATTTTTATTCCACCCTTCTCCTGGGACTCAGAATATTTTAAAGTACAGAATATTTTAAAAATGTAATATTAAAACCAACCATTCCCATTAACTCCATCGTTTTTCACTCATGGGCCAGAAGTGGATGTTGAGGTTTCAGTAGCTCCAAGCCTGTCGGCAGAGATGCATCTTCAATGCCTTACGGAAGGCCGGGTTGGTGGGGGGCAGTACAACTCTCTGGAGGGAGTTGATTCCAGAGGGTCGGGGTTTCCACAAAGAAGGCTCATCCTCTAGGCCCTGCCAGACATCATTGCCTGGTTGACGGGACCTGGAGAAGGCCAACTCTGTGGGACCTAACGGGTTGCTGGGATACATGAGGCAGAAGATGGTCCCGTAGGTAATCTGGTCCCGTGCCATGTAGGGCTTTATAGGTCATAACCAGCACCATGCCTTTCTGTTTCTCCTATAGAGAGGACCCGCAATTGCCTATGTGCCTTGCGTCTGCCAGTAACAGTAGAAACTATGCACAGATGCTTATCATATTCAACAAAATGGTACCATATTCAGCATTTGAAGTTCAATGAACATTTAAAAAAAAAAAAAAAATCCAAGAAAGTAACATATTTGTGAGTTTGAAAGAATGTGAATAGATGGTGAACAAGGGAAGAAAAAACTATTATGCTTGGCAAAGCTGAGACAAATAGAAGGGCAAGACCAGTGGTGGGCTCCAGCCGGAATGCTAAATTGGGCTCGCTGCCACGTGAGTGTTCAGGGGGCCAGCACGATTTTGCTTCTGCACCTGTGGAGATAGCAAAATTTTTATTTATTTATTTATTTTGTCCAATACACAATGAGAGTTTTAGTGGGTTTCTATATATAGAGAGAAACATAGAAACATAGAAGACTGACGGCAGAAAAAGGCCTCATGGTCCATCTAGTCTGCCCTTATACTATTTCCTGTATTTTATCTTACAATGGATATATGTTTATCCCAGGCATGCTTAAATTCAGTTACTGTGGATTTACCAACCACGTCTGCTGGAAGTTTGTTCCAAGGATCTACTACTCTTTCAGTAAAATAATATTTTCTCATGTTGCTTTTGATCTTTCCCCCAACTAACTTCAGATTGTGTCCCCTTGTTCTTGGGTTCACTTTCCTATTAAAAACACTTCCCTCCTGAACCTTATTTAACCCTTTAACATATTTAAATGTTTCGATCATGTCCCCCCTTTTCCTTCTGTCCTCCAGACTATACAGATTGAGTTCATGAAGTCTTTCCTGATACTTTTTATGCTTAAGACCTTCCACCATTCTCATAGCCCATCTTTGGACCCGTTCAATTTTGTCAATATTTTTTTGTAGGTGAGGTCTCCAGAACTATATATATACACATAGTAAAATACATGATGAAGGTTATAGAGGAGATACTCATAGTAAAATATATCTATGAAAGAATAGAAAAGAAGATATAGTAATAGAACATATCAATGAAAGAATAGAAGAAGAGATATAGGAATAGAAGGACTGTTGAACTTACCTGAACGGTCTTCTCGCTGCACTGTGAGGAGAGTCCAATGTGGGTTGTTCTTCAGCCTCATTGGCAGGGACTGAGTTAAAAATTAACATAATTATGTCCCGCCCCCCTCTACCTCCTCAGGTTCAGTCAAGAAAAACGAAGGAATAGTGTAAACAAACCAATTTTATTAACTAAGAAGTTAAACTGGTAACGAACTGAACCCCTGGACCAAGAAGCCGGGAGGGTTTGGACTCTCCTCACAGTGCAGCGAGAAGACCGTTCAGGTAAGTTCAACGGTCCTTCTCCCCTGCACTGTTCGGAGAGTCCAATGTGGGATATACCCAAGCAAACCAACTAGGGCGGGATAGGCTGGACCAGGGGTGTCTGAACACAAACCCGTTGCAGCACTCTGCGACCGAATGCCGCTTCCGATGAAGCGAATGAGTCTATATGGTAGTGTCTGATGAAAGTCGTGGGGGCCGCCCAGGTTGCGGCCCGACAGATGTCATCGATTGACGCCTGTGTGTTCCAGGCGGCAGTGGTGGCTGCACTTCTGGTAGAATGAGCCGTGATTGTCCTTGGCAAAGGTGTCCCACGTGTCCTGTATGCCTCCATAATGCAGGACCGGATCCATCGGCTGATAGTTTTAGAGGACACCTTGTTGCCCATGGATCCTGGGAAGAAGGAAACGAATAATGCTTCTGATTTCCTGAAAGAGCTGGTCCGTCGAATGTAAATCTTTAGAGCTCTACGGACGTCCACTTTGTGCCAGCGTAAGACTGACGGGTGTGAGCCGTGGGTACAGAAGTCCGGTAATATTATGTCCTGGGATCTATGAAATCTTGTGTTGACCTTCGGCAGAAAGCTGGGATCTAACTGAAGAGTAACCCGATCTGGGTGGAACACGCAAAGGTCCGGCCGGACTGACAATGCCGCGAGTTCCGACACCCTGCGAGCAGATGTGATGGCCACTAAGAACGCTACTTTGATTGATAGAAGGCGAAGTGTGATTTCTCTCAGTGGTTCAAAAGGAGGTCCTGTAAGGGCCTGTAAGACCAAAGTCAAATCCCAGGATGGGAAGTGATGGATAACTGGAGGAGAAAGATTCGAGGCTCCTCGGAGAAAGTCTTTAACCCATGGATGATGGGAAATCGGTCGAAGGGGGTCTGGTCTTAAGACCGTGGCGATAGCTGCCACCTGCCTGCGAAGGGTGTTTGGGGTCAGCCCTTCGTCCAGCCCCTTCTGTAGGAAGTCTAATAGATGTAAGATGGAGGCTGAGCGAGGGGGGATCTCTCGAGCTCTGCAGAATCTACAAAACGCTGCCCATGTCGCTTGGTAAATGCGAGTTGTTGACGGGCGTCGAGCCGATTGGATGGTATGGATGACCTTTTCCGACAGGGATTCCGCCCTCAAGCGGTCCCCCTCAATCTCCACACGGCAAGCCTCCACCACTGAGGCTCTGGGTGCACCAACGACCCCTGGGTGAGGGAGAGTCTGTGGTATGGGATCCTCCATGGCGGGGAGGTTGAGAGGTCCATCAAGTCCGCGAACCATGGTCGTCTGGGCCAAAAGGGGGCGACGAGAATCACCTCCGCCTGCTCCGAGAGTATCTTGGAGACTACCCTGGGTAGAAGGCAAGTCGGAGGGAAGGCGTAGAGTAGACCCCTTGGCCATGGGGAGAGGAGCGCATTGATACGGTCGGCTCCCGGGCACGGGAACCGGGAGTAGAATCGGACCACTTGGTTGTTGAGGTGGGTCGTGAACAGGTCCACTACCGGTTCCCCATAACGGTGTATAATGTCCTGGAAAACCTCCGGGTTCAATGACCATTCCCCCGGGTCGATGGTTGTGCGGCTCAACCAATCCGCCTGGGTGTTGTCTGATCCTGAGATGTGTTCTGCTTGGATCGAGACCAGATGTGTTTCCGCCCAAGACATCAGGGAGTGAGCCTCCTCCATCAAACGGCCCGACCTCGTACCTCCCTGATGATTTATATGGGCCCTTGTTGCTACGTTGTCCGTCATGACGAGGACATGCTGTCCCTCTACCCGGTCTTTGAAGGAGTGGAGTGCCTTGAAGACTGCCCTTAGTTCTAGTAAGTTGATATTGGGGTCCCTCAGGTCGTCTGCTGTCCAGAGACCCTGGGCCACTCTGGAGCCGCAATGTGCTCCCCAGCCGGAGAGGCTCGCATCTGTAGTGATCGTCACCTCCCGATGGTGTAGGAAGGGAGAGCCTCTGGTCAGCGCTTGGGACGTCCACCAGGGCAGAGAGTGACGGACGGGTAACGTGAGACGTACCTGGTGTTTGGAGTGGCTCATGCGTGCTCTTTGGAAGGGGAGGAGGAGCCATTGAAGCGGGCGGGCATGCAGCCGCGCCCATGGGACGATGCTGATGCAGGAGATGAAGACTCCTAGCAGCTGGGATAGAAGGGCCAAGGGGACCCTGGTGCGGTGCTGAATAGAAGCTATCAGCGTCCTCACCCTCTGCTGCCTCTCTGATGACAGGTAAACGATTCCGGCTGCAGAGTCTATCAGAGTTCCCAAATGTAAGAGCTGTTTGGTTGGATTCAGGTGGCTTTTCACATAGTTGATCGTGAAACCACAGGTCTCTAGAGAACGGATTGTCCGTTGTAGATCTAGTCTGGCCTGTTGAGGGCTGCTGGACAAGATGATTACGTCGTCCAGATAGGCCATGAGACGAATGGATCTGGTTCTCAGGTCGGCTGTCAGTACATCCAGAAGCTTGGTGAAAGCTCTGGGGGCCGATGAAAGTCCGAAGGGCATTGCCCTGTACTGGAAATGATGGTCCTGTATACAAAAGCGGAGGAAACGTCGATGATGTGGATGAACTGGTACGTGCAGGTACGCCTCTTTGAGGTCGATGGAGGTCATCCAGTCGTGGTGTCGGATGGATGCCAGGATTGACTGTAAGGAATGCATCTTGAAACGTTGGTAGCGAACATAGATGTTCAGCTGCTTGAGGTTGAGAATCAGGCGGTAGCCGCCGGACGTCTTGGGGACCAAGAACACGATAGAGTAGAACCCCTGTCCTTGTTGATGTACTGGCACCGGTTCTATTGCCCCAATGTCCAACAGGTGTTGTACTTCCATGGCAATCAGGGAACATCTTGGTTGAGATAGCGACGGGCATTGTAGGAATCTGTCCGGAGGAGTCTGTAGGAAGTTGATGCGCAGACCATTCTTCACGGTATCTAGCGCCCAAATGTCGGTGGAAATAGCCGCCCAAGAGCCTGAGAAGGACTGCAGGCGTCCACCGATGGGTACCTGGATGGGTAAGTCATTTTTGTTTTCGGTACCCTCCTCTGTTCCCGCCCCGAAAGGATCTGCAGGGCTGTTGGAACTGTCGGTTCCTGTCTCCATAACCTGTTCTGTCGGACCTGAAGGATGGCTGCGTGTAGGAGCTCTGTCCATATGGCCTGGTGTTTGAGGCCGCAGGCGCGGCCGTGTCCGCTCGAAAGGGCTGCCTTCTGTAGTATGGGGCCGCCCGCCTGTCTTGCCTCCTCGCCGACCTTGGCAGCACCTTTTTCTTGTCTTTATCCTCGATCAAGACTTTATCTAGTGATTCTCCAAAAAGTGTGGTCCCTTGGTAGGGCGCGGTTGCAAGACGCCATTTCGATTTGGCGTCCGCTTGCCAAGAGCGGAGCCATATTAGGCGTCGAGTGGAAAGGTTGGTAGCCATCGCCCTGGATGAAAACCTAGAAGCAGCCAAGGTGGCATCGGCGGAGAACTCCGTGGAGGCGATCAATTTATTAATGTCTTGGCGAAGGCGAGCGTCCTCCGGGCCCAACCTGGGGAGGATGTCTCGAAGCCAAAGGATTGAGGCCCGGTTGAAGAAGGAGGCTGCCATAGCAGCTCTCAAGGACCAGGCACATAGCTGGTGCATTCTCCGGATCAGGTTCTCGGCCTTCCTATCATCGGGCCGCAAACCATCCGCCATCTCCGATGGAACCAGGGCATTGGAAATTAGTGAGGTAACCGGGGTATCCACAGCCGGGTATTGGAGCAAATCCTCTATTTCTGGATCGAAGGAGTAAAGCTTCTTGTCCAGAGCTGAGGGACCCAGAGCTGCTGCTGGTTGCTGCCAGGGCCTCTTTATGTTTTCTGCAAATATGGGCACTGCAGGGATAGTTTCTGAGTCCCTTTGAGGCTCATTAATGAGTCTGGAAGCGGGTAATGTGCCCACATCCTGGTCAGCCGTCTTTTGGGCACTGGTCAAAGTTAGTGTGGTTCTGGCCTTGTTTAGGAGAACCCTGAAAAGGGGTGCCTTGAATAAGCCTGCTAATACAGGCTGTTCTGGTAAGGTGGCTTCATCCCCCGACAGCTCATTCTCTGGGTCTGAAAAGGCCTCTCTGAACTCTTGCTCCTCCTGAAAAGAGTCATGCAGGGAAGGTGCAGGTGCAGGAGCTGACCAGATATCCTGCCTGCTGGGGCGAGGTAGCAGTGGGGATTGATGTTGTTGTTGGGCCCCAATTGCTATGCCCTGTGCATAAGCTGAAGCAATCATGTCTTGTACCGAGGGAGACATGGCTTGCCAGTTATCTGTAGAGCCCCTGAGCCCTGCTGCTGTGGGCGTGAATGTGGCTGTAGCTGCTGGAGGTTGAGAGGCAGGCCTGCTCCATTCTGATCTCTGAAATCCCTCAGATGGTGGGGGGGCACTTAATGGGCGGTCTGGTGAAAGACCCCCAGCGCTTTGAAAGGGAGGCCCCTCGAAGGTGGCCGATGACAGGGGAGGAGGACCCAGCGGGCTTTGATAAACGGGTGGAATAACCATGGCTGAGGGGCTAGGCCCTTGTCTCGGTTTTGCTTTGTCCAGCTGGGCCTCGAGGGCCTTTATTTTCTTCTCAGCCTCCTTTAGTGCATTGGAGGACTGAGAGCTTTTCCCCTTAGATTTTGAGCTGGGCCCCTTGTCCTTACTTTTATTCTTGGAGGAGGAGGGCACAGGAGCGCTGGGACTGGATTGAGACATGTTTGTAACAACACTGAGCCAAAAACACGAGGTTACTGCTTAAAAGCAAGTAAAATGGTGGACTAGGGAAGCTGGTGTCCCCTAAATAACATGTCATCTGTTTTTCCTGCTCGTGATTGGCTGGATACTAGATAGAAGCCCATAATAGCTTCGTTGTCCTGGCAACGCCCTGAAGCAAGATGGCGGCCCTGGGATAGGCTGAAAAGAGCCTAGTCACTCTGACCCCTTAGCAAACAAGATGGCGGCCGTGACGTCAGGCGGGAAAAGCTCTGCTTTTGAAACGGCCGGAGGGGGACTCAGAGGCTTTGGCCCTGCGCCAAAATGGCGGGCGCAACTTCGGGCAGCTCGGCAATCACCTTCTGCACCCCCCCCTTCAATTCCTTCGATCGCTGCTCCTCTGAGCGATCGGGAACAAGGTGGCTGCAAAGGGCCTCCGAACAGCTGATCTTTTTTTCTTTTTCCATTGCCGATCGGCAGGAACGCTGTCTGGGAGCTGCTGGGATCGCCTTACAGCTGATTTCCCCCCATGGGGAAATTCTGTGTACTGATTGCTCCTCTGAGCGGTAAGAACCGATACTCGGAGACTCGTTGCGCTGGAAGAGTGGTTGGGGGGGGGTCTGATCGCGGGCGTCAGGGACCCCAATCCAGCGATCCCTTTCAGCAAGGCAATACTCCGGAGAGCAGTGGCCTCTCAGGGATTGAAGAGACGGAGAACAATACCCCAGAGGGCAGTGGTTCTCGAGATCCAGGTCTTCCTCCTATAGAGAAAGGGAAAAAAAGGAGAAAAAATTATTGTTAGTAAACATCCTATAAATCTCACATACTGTGAGAAGAAAACTCATAGTCCCTACACTATGACTGAGTTTTTAAGACTGAACCTGAGGAGGTAGAGGGGGGCGGGACATAATTATGTTAATTTTTAACTCAGTCCCTGCCAATGAGGCTGAAGAACAACCCACATTGGACTCTCCGAACAGTGCAGGGGAGAAGAAAGGTATAGGAGATATAGGAGAGCAATAGGACAGGGGACGGAAGGCACTCTAGTGCACTTGTACTTGCCCCTTACTGACCTCTTAGAAATCTGGATAGGTCAACTGTAGATAATCTAAGGGTAAAGTGTTGGGGGTTTGTTTCGGCACGCGGGGAAGCAAAAATACCTCACCGAAACACGGGCGCACCTGTGGCTCTGTGCACAATTTTGCTATCTCTACAGGTGCAGAAGCAACTCATGCTGGCTTCACAAGCAGTCACGAGCTCTGGCGGCGAGCCGAATTTAGCGTTCTGGCTAGCAGCCCGGGAAAGACAATGGATGTTATGGATGAATAGGAGGAAAAAGACTACAGGGGTGCCCTTGGAACAGTTATTAGTTCTTAGTAGAAAGTGGCTAAGGTGGCAAACATTTGGCCATGCTGATACCTGAAATCAAGAGGACTTAACAGCAGGAAGAATAATACAGCTGTGCTTTGAAAAAGAAAATGAGAGGAACCATACTTGATGGCAGCCTGGTGGTTGGAAGTACAGTGGTACCTCTACTTAAGAACACCTCTACTTAATAACTTTTCTTGATAAGAACCGGGTATTCAAGATTTTTTTGCCTCTTCTTAAGAACCATTTTCTACTTAACAACCCGAGCCTGGAAATATTTCACAGGAAATTTGAGAGCGGCACGAAGGCCCGGACAGTTTCTTGCCATTCCCCCTTTAATCCTGGCCATCTCGGGCTTTTCTGGGCTGCCAGAGGAGCCTTTCGGTGGCGCTTAAGGAGGCTTTGGCAGTCCAGAGAAAACAAAGCATTTCCCTTTCTCTGGGCGTTTGGAGAGGGAATAAACCTCTGCCAGCGCCCAGAGAAAAGAAATGCTCCCTTTGCTCTGGTCAGTGAATGTCCTCCCCCTCTTCTTCCTCCTCCTCCTAACACCCAAATTCTGAGCTTTTATTTCTTTCCTAATGGGTTTGCACACATTATTTGCTTTCACATTGATTCCTATGGGAAAAATTGCTTTTACTTACAAACTTTGCTACTTAAGAACTTGGTTATGGAACGAATTAGGTTTGTAAGTAGAGGTACCACTGTAGTTCGATATAAGTTCCAGCAGAAGAGAATATCTGTACCTCAGGATTGAGTGGTGGAGTCCTGCTCTCTAAATTTGGTTGGTTTCTTGCAGACATTTCATTACCCAACCAGATAACATCATCAGCATCGAGTGTGGGTTTGCTCCCAGTATTATATACAGTAGCTTACCTAGGTCCTGGTTCGGACCAATTCTATAGAACCATTAGTAACGTGGCGACCTGGGTCACTGGAACTTCTAGTGACCCAGCCTGCCACACCCCCAAGCCGCTTCTCTTGGCTGTGCCATCTTGTTTTTAGCAGTGCGCATGCACAGGGGGTCATTTCTGGGACTTCCATCGCTATGCGAACAGGTGAGGAAGGTAAACTAGAACCCACCTCTGAGCTTGCCCTGTCAGTGTTGGCAAGGGTGTTGTTTAAGATATAAATGTTTGACGTGTTTTTGAATGCCAGAACAGAAAGGAACAAGCAAATATCCACTGGAAAAGTTCCAAGCATCACTGAAAAGGCAATGTCTTGAGTTCTCCTCAACTCAGCCAGTTTTTACAAAAGAAGAATCTTTGATTTACTTGAAAAATTTGCAGACCTGGGTCATATTTGTGCAGTCAAGTTTCAAAGTAACTTAAAATTTAATTTTAAACCCTTTAAGGCTTTATGAATTGGACATTGAAATGCAAATGCTGCTGGAGCTGCTATTCAAAACTAGTATCTCTTAATAATAATAATAATAATAATAATAATAATAATAATAATAATAATAATAATAATATTAAATTTGTATGCCGCCCCTGTCCAAGGACTCGGAGCAGCTCACAACAATAAATATAATAGAATACAAATCCAATATAAACTATATTAAAAAAACCATTATTATTAAAAACTAGCAATTCTAAAACAATCACACCAATCTCATATGTTAAGTCAGGAAAGGTGAGGGGAGAAATTAATCCCCCCTATGCCTGATGGGTCTTCAACATCTTATGGAAGGCAAGGAGGTTGGGGGCAATTCGAATCTCAGGGGGGAGTTGATTCCAGAGGGCCAGGACCGCCACAGAGAAGGCTCTTCTCCTAGGTCCCGCTAGACATTGTTTAGTCGACGGGACCCAGAGAAGGCCGACTCTGTGGGACCTAATCGGCTTCTGGGATTTGTGTGGCAGAAGGCGGTCCTGTAGGTAAATCTCCTGTTAGCATTTGGATGGCCACAATTTGCGTGAACAGCAACAAACTAATTTGGAAATTAGAGCACAGGTAACTGAGGCCAGCTTTACCTTTTTAGCTAAGACTATCAGTGATGTACAAGCTCAAACAGATTTTAAAAAAAATGCTTAGCATCTGTTACGATTTGTGGTTTTAGCTATTCAATAAAAAGTACTTATAAGCTAAGAAAGAAAACTCATCCATAATCCTGTTCTTTAGACTGCTCTCCCTGTCTATTAAAATTATGTTTTACCTGGATACAAGATTTTTTCCCCCCTTATTTGTTCCAAAATTTTGCCCACGCATTGGGCAGGCTTTGTATCATCTTTCTAGGATCACAACTGGAAAGTTTTTATGTTATTAACAATTGATGACAATGTAGCCCACCTTCTAATTGAATTGTTCCCACACCTTTGGAAGAGTATGGGGGAACTACAACAGAATAAAACTGCTTGAGCAAGTGGGATGGAAAGCTGACATAATGAAAGTACTGTTGAGGGTATTTACTCATTACAAGTTTTTGAATCAGAGCAGCCAAGCCTTTTATTTAGATTAGATTAGAATAGATTAATTGGATTTATATGCCGCCCCTCTCCGCAAACTCGGGGCGGCTCACAACAATAATAAAAAACAGCACAGTACATAATACCAAATCCAATGCCCACCAATCTAATTACAATTTAAAATTAGTAATCTCATAAAAACAGTATACAGCGATCCCTCGAGTTTCGCGATCTCGATCTTCGCGAAACGCTATATCGCGATTTTTAAAAAAAATTAATTTTAAAAAACCCCACTTCCGGGTTTGGCTTCGGGAGTCAGCTGGGAAGCGGCGCGGCTGTTTTAAAAGGTCGCAGCCGGCCTGGGGGGCTTCCCAGCACCCCCCCGAACCCCCAACCCGGGTTCGGGGGGG
Source organism: Erythrolamprus reginae (assembly GCF_031021105.1). Lineage (NCBI taxonomy): Eukaryota > Metazoa > Chordata > Lepidosauria > Squamata > Dipsadidae > Erythrolamprus > Erythrolamprus reginae. The sequence goes on along the minus strand of NC_091951.1, from coordinate 148,919,884 downwards.
TGCTGGGAAGCCCCCCAGGCCGGTTGCAACCTTTTAAAACAGCCGCGCCGCTTCCCAGCTGAGTCCTGAAGCCAAACGCCAAAGGCGAACTTCCGCGTTTGGCTTCAGGACTCAGCTGGGAAGCGGCGCAGCTGTTTTAAAAAGTCGCAGCCGGCCTGGGGGGCTTCCCAGCACCCCCCGAACCCCCAACCTGGTTCTTCCCGGCCGCCCACGCAAAGGGGAAACCCCGGCTCCTCGCTGATGCCCGCCGCTCGCTCGCCCGCCAGCAAGAGGGGGAAGACCCAGGGAAGGTTCCTTCGGCCGCCCAGCAGCTGATCTGCTCGGTAGCGCAGCAGCAGCGAGGAGCCGAATCGGGGTTTCCCCTTTGCGTGGGCGGCGGGGAACGCAAACTCCACCATCTACGCATGCGCGGCCATAGAAAAAAGGGCGCGCATGCGCAGATGGTGTTTTTACTTCCGCAACCCTACATCGCGAAAAATCGATTATCGCGAGGGGTCTTGGAACGGAACCCTCGCGATAATAGAGGGATCACTGTATATAAAAAACAGGCACACAGTCAATCAATCAACAAACAACATGGGCAAGGGGGAGGTATTTTAGTTCCCCCATGCCTGACGGCAGAGGTGGGTCTTAAGGAGTTTACGAAAGGCAGGGAGGGTGGGGGCAATCCTAATCTCAGGGGGGAGCTGGTTCCAGAGGGTCGGGGCCCCCACAGAGAAGGCTCTTCCCCTGGGTCCCGCCAGACGACATTGTTTAGTCGACAGGACCCGGAGAAGGCCAACTCTGTGGGACCTAACCGGTCGCTGGGATTCGTGCGGCAGGAGGCGGTCCCGAAGATATTCTGGTCCGGTGCCATGAAGGGCTTTATAGGTCATAACCAACACTTTGAATTGTGACCGGAAACTGATCGGCAACCAATGCAGACTGCGGAGTGTTGGAGTGATATGGGCATACTTGGAGAAGCCCATAATTGCTCTCGCAGCTGCATTCTGCACGATCTGAAGTTTCCGAACACTTTTCAAAGGTAGCCCCATGTAGAGAGTGTTACAGTAGTCAAGCCTCGAGGTGATGAGGGCATGAGTGACTGTGAGCAATGACTCCCAGTCCAAATAGGGCAGCAACTGGCGCACCAGGCGAACCTGGGCAAACGCCCCCCTCGCCACAGCTGAAAGGTGTTTTTCTAATGTGAGCTGTGGATCGAGGAGGACGCCCAAGTTGTGGACCCTCTCTGAGGGGGTCAATAATTCCCCCCCCAGGGTAATGGACGGACAGATAGAATTGTCCTTGGGAGGCAAAACCCACAGCCACTCCGTCTTGTCTGGGTTGAGTTTGAGTTTGTTGACACCCATCCAGGCCCCAACAGCCTCCAGGCACTGGCACCTCACTTCCACTGCTTCGTTGACTGGACATGGGGTGGAGATGTACAACTGGGTATCATCGGCATATTGATGATACCTCACCCCATGCCCTTGGATGATCTCGCCCAGCGGTTTCATGTAGATATTAAATAGCAGGGGGGAGAGGACCGACCCCTGAGGCACCCCACAAGGGAGAAACCTCGGGGTCGACCTCTGACCTCCCACTAACACCGACTGCGACCGACCGGAGAGGTAGGAGGAGAACCACTGAAGAACAGTGCCTCCCACTCCCAACCCCTCCAGCCGGCGCAGAAGGATACCATGGTCGATGGTATCGAAAGCCGCTGAGAGGTCAAGGAGCACCAGGACAGAGGACAGGCCCCTGTCCCGGGCCCGCCAGAGATCATCCATCAACGCGACCAAAGCAGTTTCCATGCTGTAGCCGGGCCTGAATCCAGACTGCTCAGGACCTAGATAATCGGCTTCATCCAAGGACCGCTGGAGTTGAAGTGCCACCACCTTCTCAACAACCTTCCCCATGAAGGGAAGGTTGGAGACTGGACGGTAGTTATTAAGCACGGCTGGGTCCAGGGAAGGCTTCTTGAGGAGGGGGCGCACAACCGCCTCCTTATAAAGGGGCGGAAAGGACCCCCTCCCCAAGGAGGCGCTGACAATCTCCTGGACCCAGCTCCGTGTCACCCCTTGACTGGCCGAAACCAGCCAAGAGGGACACAGATCCAGTAGACAGGTGGCGGAACTCACAACTCCAATGGCCTTGTCCACTTCATCAGGTGTCACCAAGTCAAACTCCTCCCATACAGATGGACAAAGACGTTTAGCCCCAGTCACCTCGAGTGACTCATTGTCAGTCGACTCTGTTTCACAATTGGAGTCGAGGTCCGCTCGGATCCGGGCGATTTTATCAGTGAAAAACGTGTTAAAATCCTCGGCACTACTCTGCAAGGGCTCCCCAACTCCCCTCTGATTGAGAAGGGAGCGGGTTACCCTAAACAGAGCGGCCGGGCGGGATTCCGCTGATGCAATCAAGGTGACATGATACGCGCATCTTGCCGCCTTGAGCGCCACTTTGTAAGTCTTAATATGAGCTCTTACAAGTGTTCGATCGGATTCGGACTTACTCTTCCTCCATCGCTTCTCCAGACGTCTCTTCTGGCGCTTAAACACCCGGAGCTCCTCGTTGAACCATGGAGCTCTACGGGGTCTAGTGCCGCGGAGAGGTCGCAACGGCGCAATCCGGTCAAGAGCCTCCCCTGCCGCCTTGTTCCAGGCCTCAGCAAGAGACTCTGCCGAACTGTGGACAAGTGTATCTGGAATAACCCCAAGCGCCATCTGGAAGCCTTCTGGATCCATCAGGCGTCTGGGGCGGAACCTCCTAATTGGTTCCGCCTCCCTGCGGGGAAGGATTGGAGCCAGGAAGTTAAGCCGCAGTAGGAAATGATCTGACCACGACAAAGGCAACACTTCTAAGCCCCTTAATCTCAGATCATTACTCAATTGCTCAGAGAGGAATATCATATCGGGTGCGTGCCCACCCTCGTGAGTCGGACCCTGAACTACTTGAGTCAGGTCCATGGCTGTCATGGTGGCCCTGAACTCCTGTGCCAGTCCAGAGGAACTGCCGAGCGACGGCAGATTGAAGTCCCCCAGGACGATAAGTCCAGGGAACTCCACCGCCAGCCCGGCCACCTCCTCGAGTAGCACAGGCAGGGCTGTTGACACGCAGCTGGGAGGCAGGTACGTGAGTAACAAGCCCACCTGAACCCCTAAGTCCAACTTCACCAGGAGGGACTCGCAACCCGCAACCTCTGGAGCAATAAGCCTACACAGGCCAAGACTCTCCCTGGCTATAATAGCCACTCCTCCCCCCCTTCCCTGGGGTCGAGGTTGGTGCCATACCCGAAACCCAGCTGGGCAAATTTCAGAGAGAGGAACTCCTCCCTCCGGGCCCAGCCAGGTTTCGGTCACACAAGCCAGGTCGGCCTCCTCATCCAGGATCAAATCCCGGATGAGGAGAGCTTTATTTACCACCGACCTGGCATTGAGTAGCAACAACTTGAGCCCAGGGCCAGAATTACACTCATCACCAGTGCCTTGAGTTAAGCTCATGGAGCCTGAAGAAGGGATCGCTACTAAGCAGCGATCCCTCCTTCCCCTGGAACGGCTAGCTCCATGGCTTCAGCCATACCTGCCTCTCCCCAGCAAGACCGGGATATTTTGACCCTCTGCCACCCCAGAGATAAGTGTCCCCTCCCCTCCTGCCCTTCCAGCGTCAGGTGTGCCAAAAATTCCATTCATGTCATATTCATTCATTTCATACATATTATAATCCCCCCCACCCACTCCATTCCCTCTATCACTCCCCTCCCATTCATTTTCATTCACAGTATTCCATTTCCACAAAACAAACATGAACCTGAACTGGCATAAGTTCTTTCCCCACGATAAGTTAAATTTCTATTCATCCATCTTTGAGCTGATAGAAAGTGGTACCAGCATAACCTTTTCCGTTGATTTATATCTTGCCTCTATTGCCTCTATTTAGTATGCTTTGAATGTTCATCATGCATATATATGCAGGGCATGATTGATTAAGTGATTGGTTTAACCCTTTGGTTTTGTTGCCACCCCCAGTTTTGAGAGTCACCAGCTGACAAGAAAGAGCTACCAATCCAGACAATGGAGGGATGAAGTTGGGCTTTGGGTATTAAAGAGGTTTGGCCTTGACTTGCTTTGTCCTTTAGCAAGCAGTGTAAACAGTGTTCCGTGGGCAAAGGGAGGTGGCAGGTTTTTACAGGTGTCTTAATCTGCATATCCTTGCAAAGCAAGACAGCATCCGTCTGCCTGACAGCTGTTTAGTGGACATGTGAAGCCGGAATTCCTTGTTAAAAAAATTATTTGACTTGCTTTCAAAACTCAGCACCCACCCAGCCTGCAAAAAGCCTAACAGAGAAGTGGTATACTTTAATCTAATCTCCCTCTTTGAGGAAAATGGGAGGGTCAGAAACTGAGAAATAAATGAAGGATTTCTGGGACTGGAAGGGAGAAGGCGTACCAGAACCATCTGGAAGAGCCAATAGGTATTGGATTAATCCTGATCTCAGTAAGTCACTTGACTGGACTGAGTCCATGGGCAGCCTGTCCCATTCAGCATACTTTAAAATAATGACAAAACTTAATACAGTAGTGACAAATACAGGCAAATCAATTGCAGTTTTCAGAACAGAACAATGCTACAGTGCTAATCACTAGAAAGCCCAATAAGATTGCCATTGTATGCCAAGAAAAATTGTACTTACTCACGCTCTATGCCAAATAAAGATGATCAAACATCAGGTGTCATGTGCTGCTCAAGATCTCAGGATCTTTGACCTTGTAGCAAGCCAAGGAAAGAAAATCTCTAAACAATGTAGTATTCAATGGGTCAAAGTTATTAATTGAACATAATGTGCGGTAAATAGCTCTGTGGTGCTCTGAGGCACACTTAACAAAGAAGAGAGTTTTGAGTGATGTTTTGCAGCAACAAAAGATTTCTGCTTAGTTTAAGAAATCCCAAGATGGCAATCATACTTGATCAGGAGAAAACAAGTTTTATTTCTCTATCCATCCATTTGCATGGAAGGACCCAGAATACCTTGTAAAGAAAGCTGTTTGGGCTTGGTGCAGTGTTCTGGGGGCCATAAGTGAGTGTCAGTGCCATATTTGCAAAAGATTTTGGTCATGTAGTCTTATGAACTGATGGAATTAGAGATAAATCATGGCAGGATACGAAGATGTCTGACTGCCTTCATAGTGTTTATTGCTTATATACAGTTTCCCAAGTAGCCAAAGGTAGAAGGAAGCAAGAGCATTTTCATTGGTGAAATCCCCCCACCAAAATCTCCCTCCCCTCCACCAATTTTAATGAGCATCCTGTTGTTGCAACCTAGATGAGATCAGGTACCAGCCAGAGATACTGTCTTAAATCATTCGGGGCATGTGAACTGGGTGATCTCATGTAGGCATGAGGGGCCCGCTTAAGGCGGGCAGTATTTTACTCACACCCTCCATAGGGGGTCATTCCTACAATGAACCAAACCAAACTTGTGGCTTACAATCACTGTCTAAAATATACACTTACCCATCTAACACATGCTGATTCTGTGAAGATCCTTCATCGTGTCATAAGTGCTAGCAGTTTGCTCCCAATCCCTGCGGAAATAGCCATCTCCTCCTAATAATGAGATTTATCACACTCACCTGTGTGTGAATCTGCAGGTAGTCCTCAACTTGCAATATTTAATCAATCAATCAATCAATCAATCAATCAAATGTATAGGCTGCCCTTCTCCAAGTGGACTCAGGGTGGCATACAACAATAAGAAAATACAATAATAAAAATACTATTTTAAAACCCTAGTTTTAAATGTTTATACATCATTCATTCAGTGCTACTGGCCAGAGTAGAATCCCAGGCCTCCCGGCAAAGCCATGTTTTTAAGGCCTTTTGGAAGGCCATGTGGGTGAGGACCATCCGAATCTCTGGAGGGAGTTGGTTCCAGAGGACCAGGGCTGCCACAGAGAAGGCCTTTCCCTGTGGCCCTGCCAGCCGCCATTGTTTGGCTGACGGGACCTGGAGGAGGCCAACTCTGTGGGCTCTGATCGGAGAGGGGCAGCACACAAATCCAATTAATAATAATAATAATAATAATAATAATAATAATAATAATGTGTGAGGCAATAGTTCATTTAGTGACTGTTTAAAGTTGCAACAGCTCTGAAAAAAACGACTCATGACAATTTTTCATACTTATGACCACTGTAGCATCCCCAGAGTCATGTGATTAAAGTTCAGAGACTTGGCAACTGACTTATGATGGTTGCAGTGTCGCAAAAGGGGACAGGTGATAACCTTTTGTGATTTACTGACAAGCAAAGTCAATGGAGAGGCCACATTCACTTAACAACTGTGTTACTAACATAACTGCAGTGATTTATTTAACAACTGTGGCAAGGAAGTTCGTAAAATGGAGCAAAATTCACTTAACAACTGTCTCATTTAGCAACAGAAATTTTGGGTTCAATTGTGATCATAAAACAAGGACTACCTGTAAAAACCCTAAACAGTGCTAACATGATTACTATCTTATTTTCATATGATGATGTCTTCCAGATGTTATATACCGTATATGTTATATGATATGATGATATATGATTATGATAGGATCAGTATTGTGTTTCTAATATTGTCCTGCAGGCCCGCGCATGCATACCAGTTTTTGCTTCGGCACATGCACAGGAAACAAAATCTTGTGAGGGGACATGCATACGTGCAAGATTTTAGCATTTTTTTGCTTCCGCGCATGCATGGAAGCAAAAAAAATCACCAAAATCTTACCTGTGTGTGTGTCCCCTCATAGGATTTTGCTTTCTGTGCATGCGCAAATTCAAAAACACACTGGGAGGTGCATGCGCACATGCAGGACACCCAAAGCTGCATGCGCAGCGCACCAGTAGCGGGAGAAACAGGAATCCACCCCTGGATAGGATATAGGGTGCATTCCAAAAGTAATGCAATTATTTTTTTAAAAGTAATTTATTGAACAGATTTGCACAAACACTTAAAATTCTTCAAGGTACTGTCCTTGGGCCTCTACACATTTTTTCCAGCGACTCTGCCATGACCAGTACGCACCCTGGAAGGCGTCTTCAGGGACCTCTCGCAAGGTCTTCGTCACGGCTGATTGGATCTCTTCTATGGATGAAAAATGGGTTCCTTTTATGGCTGCCTTAAACTGAGGGAACAAAAAGAAGTCTGCTGGGGCAACGTCAGGACTATAGGGGGCGGTGGGGCAGCGTTGGCACCTGGTGTTTGGCCAGGAACTGGTGGACTCGTAGCGCGTTGTGGCAAGGCACATTTTTCATCCATAGAAGAGATCCAATCAGCCATGACGAAGACCTTGCGAGAGGTCCCCAAAGACGCCTTCCAGGGCACATACCGGTCATGGCAGAGTCACTGGAAAAAATGTGTAGAGGCCCAAGGACAGTACTTTGAAGAATTTTAAGTGTTTGTGCAAATCTGTTCAATAAATTAATTTTTTAAAAATAATTGCATTACTTTTGGAATGCACCCTATATATCATGATGTCTTTCTTCATACTCCAATTCTTAGAAGGAACTCCCCAGTACCTTTGCTTTATGATAGAGGTGAAGAAAATGCTTACTTCTATGTGTTGCTATTTCACAGTCACCCATTCTGCATTTTATAAGAAACACATATGGAAGAGGGATAAACAACAGCAGGAAGCCTACTAGTTCCAAAATAAAAAGTTAAGTGGACAAAGAGCTACACAGTTAGACCTACTGGTAGTGCTCAATATCAAAGGCTTAAGTGCAGGATTATGCCAGAACTGTTTAAACGGGCTGTAATGCTTCCCTGTTATTTACAAGGCATTTTCTCTTTAGAGGAGGGTTTCAGTGGCAACTACCATAGTGGTTATAAAGTTGGATTTGAAGCGGAGAAACCATACTCAATTCTTGCGTGATCACAGAGCTTACTGTGTGATTCCAGCTCAGAATGTTATTGATAAACAATGCAAGATCAGTTGAGGTCATTTAATCTTCTGGGGGGCCCTAATGATAGGCCCTAATTCTGAAGAGGAGGTGACTTGTGGCATAACAGTTCCTGTAGCAGGAATGGCAAAACCTGGGACAGAGTCAAAAGAGGAATCGGCCTGGAGCAGTGATGGTGAACCTATGGCACGGGTGCCACAGGTGGCACGTGGAGCCATATCTCCTGGCATGCGAGCCGCTGCCCTATCTCAGCTGCAACATATGTGTGCTGGCCAGATGATTTTTGGCTTGCACAGAGGCTCTGGGAGGGCGTTTTTGGCTTCCATAGAGCCTCCGGGGCAATAGGGGAGGGCATTTTTACCCTCACCTGGCTCTGGGGAAGCCTTTGGAGCCTGGGGAGGGCAAAATACGAGTCTACTGGGCCACCAGAAGTTGGGAAACAGTCCGTTTCTGGCCTCCAGAGGGTCTCCTCTGCATAAGATTTTTTAGCAACAAATAATTTTAATTGGACTTTCAGGTATGGACCAGGTCTTTTGCACTTGACAGTTACCCAGGGTTTGATAGTCATCTACCAGCAAGAACAGCTTTGTCTCCTTTATTATTGTTATTGCTCATAATACTATTAAATATTTTCCTTCATATAAATATATATATATATATAATAAAATATATGATTTTAATGTTCGTGTCAAATAGATCTGTAACCTCAAGAACGGATCAATAAGCCCCGAGTCTATGGAGAGAGGCGGCATACAAATCTAATAAATAATAATAATAACTTTGAGGACACTGTTCTAAAGTATAAAATATCAAATTCTTTAAAACTGAGGAATCCTCTAAAATCAAGTAGTAGTTTTAAAATGCTATCTGGAAAAATGGCTTTTTAAGGCAATTGAACTTTTGTTTTCCTTGAATTCACTTCTCACCCTGAACTGAAGAACTTTTTGGATGAGAAGCAAAACATATTCAAGGAGAAAAAGTCCTCTTGAAAAAGCATTTTTTGAACCACATCAAACTCATTACAAAGTATATTTTTTTAAAAAAAGATTCCAGTAGTGTACCTAAAAGAGATGATATTTCAGATAAGTAAAATATCTATCTTTCTATAAAAAGAGACAATTGGCTCAGAAACAAGCTAATGAAGATGTTTCTGAGTTTATTAGAAAGCATTCCAGACCAATTTGCACAAATCATAGTTTCCCAAAAAATTTCAAGATTCATCTTAATAACATCAGGAGGCAATCAAATAGATTATAAAAGCAAGGCTTATAACTGTAATAAACTAAATTTTGTTTCATAGTAACAAGATATATCAAGAGCAAATAATATTCTATGTTGGAGAAAAATGAAATTTCTATTTGGAAAAAAAAGAGCAAATAATGCAAAATGCATTTACAGTACAGTATTTAGAATTAGCACCACCCAGTGGACTAGGAAAGCTTAAAATTTCTGACCGGTTATCATCAAAAATACTTAGGAGTTTCAAGCCTTAGAAGGCTTATTCTGCACGTAAAAATTTTTATCCCTTAGGGCTGCTTGGGCCTAATGCAATGTATATTAGTGAAGCTCCTTCCTAATATGAGATTAGATCCCTCCCAATACAGACAAGAAAGGATTTACTCTGTATCAATCTTTTGTCTATCATCTCATTTTGTTTGAGATTGCTAATTTCAGATCATTTTCTTCTATTTTCTTCCCATGTATACTACACACATGGAGAACATGCTCCCAGAACAGATGTGTCACATGCTGGCTATGCCCATGCCTGGCTTAGCAAAGGGGGGGGAAAGTCCCAAATTTTTTGGTGTTGATTTTGATGCAAAAACACTGTGTGACGTGAGTTTGACACCCTTGTCCTAGACTCTTCTTCTAGGAAAATATACGCTAGGCGCTGGACTTTGTTCATGTATTTCTTGTAAATAAATCCATTGCTAAATTCCCCTACTCCTAGTAATTATGCTTATGATTTGTATTTATTTATTTATTTGATGGGGGGGGGAGGTAAATCTTACCAGATGGTAGAGTCAACTAGGATACAGTTGTCAAAACAAAGTTCTGATTGAAAAGTACATCTTGGTAGGCAGTGAAACACAATAATTTTTTGTACAATAAAAATACATTCTTTATTCCCAGAAAAATGTGGGTGGCAGATAAATGTTCAAATAATTTCAATAAAGACACTAACATAAGCCTAAACATTATATAGCATTTCTCAAAAATCTATCAAGTTACAGTACTGTGTAAAAATCATTGTTTTTATTCTACAAAACACCAATTGCTGTGAAAATAATAAATATGTTCTACTACCAAGTTGGGATACTGCAATTTATACTTTATTCAAGATTCATTTCAGCTAGATACACCAAAATTCTCTGCCTTTTCCAGTCCTCTAAACTGCTTATGTTTTATTCCAAATTATATAGTATGTTGCCATACCGCTTATTAATTCCCCACGAACTCCCTTGGAAGTTGTAATAAATTGTATTATGATTTCCACAATGGTCATGTTACTAATGGATACCTAGCTAATTCAAAGAGGTAGACCTACTAACAAATTAAGATGCAGCTTGGAGGGATTAGTAATCAATAACTAACTGCATTGATTTGCCCCCAAAGCAAGTAGGTGGAACTTCAAACAGATCATTTGGTTTTCTGGAAGCAGTCTGAATTTTAAACAAGCTTTCTAAGCCTTCAATGTGCTCCAGTAATTATCTATGTTGAATGGAGTTATCTATGTTGTAATCAAAATTTAAAAATGATCAAGGGATATTACAACTTGTTCAGAAATAAACTACTGTACTTCTCAAAATAACTTGTCCCAAAACAGAATCACTCATTTTGAAATCTAAATGTTTCATGCAGAAGTTCTGCATACCATATCTTAATTACAAACTAAGTCGGAAAGTCAAAATGTGTGTATGCATTTTACAGAAACATTCAAGATGTAATAGTATTTGGATGTTACTGAAACGTGTGTTCAGATTCCAAAGTTTTCCTCAGACACATCTATATTCCTCACAAGTTAACCTAATTAAATCCCTATAGTAATATTAATATAATATAGTAAATTGTACAAGTGTTAGGAAACATTTGTCACAGTCAATTCAGAGACAGGTGAATTTATTATAATGCAAATAATCTTCATGTCCTTTGGATAATGCCATGACTGCCAAAGAGTTATTTAGAAAAGTGATGGCTTCTGATTGTTAACTCCAGTACATACATACTGATAGGTGGCATATTAAAGTTTCATAATCTTTCTAGAATGTCCCCATCCACCCCGGTGTTTGACATCTGCATGGGATCATCCTCAGTCTAAATAAACACTAACAAATTGATGTACACAGTCTAGGGTTATTACCATATGTAGTGTATAGTATAATCCAAAATCTCCCAATGAAATAGTAATTTGTAGATTTATAATGAACAGTAAAAAGGGGGGGGGGGGGGCATAAATAACCTGATTATTCTTATAAAAACTACAAACAAAAGGATGATTTTCCTGACATTTTCAACTAACTATGGAAATAACAGCTAGCTTTCAATGCTTTCAGATGAAATTGGCACAATGAAAGCAGTAAAACAACAATAGTCCCCCTTTAAATGCATATCCATTGATCTTTACTCTTATACTTTTACCAGCAACATTTTTCTCTTTTTTATTCCCTTTTTTACCCAGCTTAAGGAACAATTATATGAAATCTGAAAGCTAAGTCACTATTGCTAAATTTATAAATGTAGTTGCTACAGCTATTTGTATTTTCTCTGACAGGCCAACTAATCCACTTGAATTTCTTTTACTTGTTATGGGTTTTATAGCTATGGTTTTTTTTAACCATTATTACCGAATTTATATGTTTATACAGAAAATACAGAAAATTCCTAATATTAAGAAAATAGAATCCATACTGCATCTTATAAGTGCCCAAAAATAAAATGAAGAAAAAGGCAAAACAAAACTTTTACTGTCAAATTCCATAGTAATTTTCTATACTTGCCATACTAGAAAAAAACTTTTTATTTGGCATCATGGATCCAAGTCATCTCTTCGAGACAATGTCTTACTACGTAATATCCTTCAATGACACTCTTGGATCAAGCTATTTGTCAACTGTGGTTCAACAAACATGTTAAATATATATAGTATTTTGAAAAAAGGCTATTTACAAAATACTCTTTCACGATGTCCAACCTCAGCCATTTCTTTCAGATATTATTTAAAAAATCCTCTATTCAATATGTTTCTATATATATCCTAATATATCAGTTAAATATCATAGAAACTGCTCCTTTAAAGGCTAGGATAAAAAACAAGGCACACACAGGTATGTCTACTTCACAGGTTTGTGATGTTTTTCATTACAGTATCTTATGTTATTTTACAATAACTCTCCAAGGGAGTAAAAGATCCAGTTTCATTAAGATGAATGCACTCATTTGAAGTCTTCATAATGTAAGACAGATTTTTTTCATTTGTTACAGAAGACCAAAACTTATTTATAGGAATAAATCTGTTAATCCGTGACATATCTGTGAGAGAAAATTTTAAGCAATATTGTATAGATATAGTCAGCTCATGTCTACTTTTTTTCAGGTAATAATAAAACCAACCTTCCCAAATATTATACAGGCTGCTTTTCAAAACCTTTTCCCCAGCTACTACAAAATCTGATATAATCTTAAGACTTTCTTCAGATCTGCTATGAAGATATCAACTCCCTCATCAGTCAGAACATTGTCATCTGCCAAGAAGAGATGTGATTTATCAGAGGTTATTGAATTATGTGACAGAAAGTGCACACCAATTTTATTACAATACTTTACCATTATGTTGTTAATCTGAATTTGAGCGGCTTCCCACGCACATCTAGGAGTTGAATCGTTTTTCCAACTACCTATTGGTAACAATGAAGACCAAACTAAAACAGTATCTGGGAATGCTCTTTTAAGAATGCCTAAATCATTTTTCATTGAGATAATGACTGAAGTATTATTCTCAGGAAACAGATCATCTTCACCAAGATGAATTATTATTACTGAGGGAGGACATCTGCTATGATACGTTTCATGCAAAACAGGCATAAGCTGTGTCCACATCATGTTCTGTATCCCATGCCAATACACATTTGCCCGTGAAGTTGAGATGCCCAACTGCAATCCATGTGGCTGGCTTTCCGCTCTTTTTTTTGATGACAAGATCACAGAATTCCCACATATCCATATTTCCTTTGGTGCAGGTGGCAGATTTCCAACATCTAAAAGCAAAATACCGCATTAACTCCTTTGACTCAAGTTCCACATAAGTTCTGACATCATAACAGCAATAATCCCTCTTGAAAGAAAAATATTATAAAAATGTTACTATAATGGACAAATTATATCAACACTGAAAAACAAAATCAAGAAATGCAAATTAATTATATCTTCAAGAATGTTCCACAGTTGAATTTCAGAATGTTGTTAAGACAATGGATTATCCAAATGGAATGAACAGAATAGGGGATGACAAAAAATCAGCTATGAGGTTGAAGATGAACTGGCACAAAAACAAAAAAGTCATTCTTAAAATATATGTGCTGATTAACAAAAGCAGATGAAATAAATTTTCTCTTCATATTTCTGGGCTATCACTATACTAAGACAAGTAAGAGCTTGGCCTACATCAGTGGTTCTCAATTTTTTCTTCACCATGGACATCATTTAAATACCTTTTGTGGCCACAAACTATGGCAAAGGATTACCAAGACTTAAAATCTTAATTTAAATCATAACACTTCTTTAAGGTTTTGTAAACCCCCCAGAGATCTGTAGACCATAGGCTGAGAAAAACACTGTCACCGCCATTAATTATTCACCCAGTAGTAGCAGTAATATAACAGCAAGAAAAGTCATAGGAGAAGCGCTATTCACAGATTTATGATCTGTCCTAGTGACATCTCCTATGGAACAGCCTTTTACATGGTTGTAAAAAATGTACATGGCTTAAAAAAGTACATATGGCTGTAAAAAGTATTCTGCTATACTGGTATTTTATTAAAAAATATATTACTATACCATTTGGTTCAGAATACTTTTTTCCTTGTTTTCCTTCTCTAAAATCTAGGTGCATCTTATACTCCAGTGTGTCTTTGGGAGAGGATAGGATAGGATAGGGATAGGATAGGGAGGAAAGGAATGGAACAGAATGAGCTGGAATGGACTTTGGAAGTCTTCTAGCCCATCCCCTGCTCAAGCAAGAAAATCTATACCATTTTAGATAAGTGACTGTTTGGACTCTTCTTAAAAACACACACAGCTGGAATACTGGAAGCAGTCGTTCCATTGGTTATCATAATTTAGTTACACATTACCTTGCCTTTTCAATAGCTACAGGGACGAGACAAAGACGATCAAAGGACTAATATCAGTCATGTCTCCTTAGGTACCTATCAGTGATGGGCTCCTTTTTCTTTTTCTGTTATTTAAAAAATATGTTTATTGGTTATATACATTAAAAACAGGGTACAGAAAAGTAAAGGGAATATATATAATGTACATTCTAGCAATTATAGTTTACTTATATAGCATGCGTGATTGGGGAAGGAGAGGGAAAGAAAGGGAAAAGGATTTAGAAAAAAGGGAAAGAAATACAATAGGAGGATGAATAGAAAAATAGAGCAAAAAAAAAAGTAGTAAGAAGAGTGTGGGGGCCCAGCGTAGAAGCTGGGGCTTTTATGTTTTGCGGCCTGTGGTTTAAGCATATAGGTGGTATAGATTTTCCTGAAGTTTTATCCATATGTATTTGACATAGTTGCTAGTGCCATCATTTATCAGTGATTTATGAGTTTGTTCATTCAGTTTCTTTGTATTTCAAAATTTGTATCGATCGATGTTTACATTTTATCGTTTCAATTTGGTATTATGATTCATGTTGTTATTTACTGGTTTTACACGTTTTAGTTGGACATTTTTCTTGATGTATAATTTTTAAGTAATTTCTTTTTTTTAGCCAATGGTACAATTTGTCCCATGTGATGGGCTCCTATGGGTACAGTCAGGTAAAAAATATTTGGTCAGGTATGCAGAATCGGTAGAAAAAAATTGAATTTTTTTTTCTTTTTTTCCCTTCTGGGCTCTGGGTATTTTTCCTATCACAGTAAATGAAGTTGAATGTGTATAATTTCAGAAGGGATGTGCCTGTGTGTGTGTGTGTATATACACATACAGTTTATATAGTAGATAACGTATATTTTTGTGTGCCTCTGTGTAATATGTATGTACATATATGGCATATATACATAGAATTAGATAGTGTATTTTGGATGTTCAGTGATAGTAAATAGTTAGGGAAATTGTATCTTTTTGAGGCCAGGAGAGGCCAGACATCCTAACCCAAACTCTTGATGTGAATGATATCCAGTTGGCCACCTTTAAGCCAGTCAAATGACCTTTAAGCCACCCCGTCACGATTGTCAAGCCACTTCCACCTGGTCACATGGCTGGCAAGCCACATCCACAAAATAAGCCACGCCCACAGTGTGTTAGTAAAAAAAATTGCAGCCCTTCACTGGTACCTATGGATGGAGCGTTTTGTCTATCTATCCTACTCATTTGCGCTAACTTTTTCCGGCAGAAGTATAAAGCCAACCAAGATTCTGGGGAGAGAAGTTTCTGTTCAAGAGAATCACAACCATTGCCAGCATTTCCTTGGAAAAGCAGTCTGGGCATTCTAGCGAGAGTTGCCTTTATCTAAACTCACCTTCTGCGGAGGGCACCACAGTGATCACAGCAGTACGTTTCTCACCGAACCCCTTCTTCCTTTGGTCCTGTCTCTCCACCAGCGGAATACGATTGAAGTTTCCCGCGGAAGCCACTCCTTTCTTGCCATCATCCGAGTTCAATGCGGGACTAGGGGACGGCGCCATGGGCGGCGCGCCAAGCAAGCCGCGTCTGCCCGCCGCTATAACCGCGTCCAGGGCTTTCACCAAAGAGGAGCTGGGCGGGTTGCCCTGGGGGTCAGAGGGCAAGGCCTCGTTGTTCCCCACGTCGTTGGGCTTAATGGGTACCATGGCAGAGGGGGGGGATTCAAGTTGTTTTTGGACGGTTTCACTTTAGGGCAGAACCCAGGGACTCTCAGTTGACTGAAGCCGTCACCGCCGTCCGAGGGTGGGTGGGGTGGCGGAGCCAAGCGCAGCGGTCCGTTACCCTAGAAACCACTTCCCGGTCACATTCCCTTCTTCTAATCCTGACCCAGGCTTAATCGAGAGTCACGGGAGAAGAGCGTCCAAAGAGAAATCGCGAGATTTAGCGGAAAACAGCTCCGCCCGGCCACCGTAGCTAACAAAAAAAAAAACCGCAACCAAAACACCAATGGTTGGAGGCTCAGAAATGCGCGTGCGTATTAGCTTCGCTGGCGAGGTTCTGTAAAGCAGTGTTTCCCAACCTTGGCAACTTGAAGATACAGGAGTTCAACTCCCAGAATTCCCCAGCTAGCGAATTTCTTCAAGTTGCCAAGGTTGGGAAACACTGCTGTAGAGGTGCTTAAAATTAGGGGTGAATTCCAGTAGGGAACAGATGCACAAAGCATTCTTTCGATCGCATTACACCAGGGCAGAAATGAAGAAAAGATTGGCCACGCTGGCACAGTCTATACACAACACAACAGGTTTGTGGGTGGGGAACAAAGGATGTGAACTGCCAGCATGGCTCTGAAAATAAATTGAAATTCCAAGGAATGCTCTGACTCAGATTTTGATTTAGTTTGGATGTTATCTGGAACCTTGACATCTGTCTTTGTTCACTGCACTACCAACTTAAGAGGCTAAAGTTTAACGTATACTAAAAAAGCACACACGTGCGCACACACATACTTCAGAGGCATTGAAATATGTTGTCATAGATAAAATTACTGATCAGAGCAAATGGTGATAGTCAGTGGGGGGGTTTTCCTTCTCATCTTTTCTCCTGAAGTGTTCCTCTTCATTCTTTTCTAGTGCAGTCAGTGGCTAGGCAAGTGATTAGGCTTAGCAATGTGTCATTTCTTCACAAACATGTCCACTTACTGACAAGTGGAGTATATGTCTTAAAGATGATAATTAAATCGGAGTGATTTATAACCCAGGAGGCAAGATTGTTTTAATATATTTGGCAAATGCGTTAAAATAACACCAAGAAATTTAACAAGCACAAAATGGTGTACAGTACTTACCATGCAGAAAGCAAATGCATAGCATCAGAATGGGAAATAAATGGCTTGGTATTTGATTGTAAACAAAATAGCAATCAATACTGTGAAAGGGCTGCAATGATGGTAAAATTCAATTTTGGACATTAGCAAAAACAGTTTCAATTTATTCACTTTATTTATCTTATCCACCTCAATTTAATGTCCAATTCTGAACATCACTCTTTAAGAAAAAAGTCAGACAAACCAAATGATTCATAAAACACTGAACATTTTTTTAAAAAAATGAGCAGGATTAGGGGAATAGAAAAAATTGAACAGTTTAACCAAAAAAAAGTATACTCCATTAAATCTATCCAGAACTCAGCTATTTGTTGTGGTATTCTAATTTAGATTCTTACATAGAGCAGACAATTGGATTTGAGGTCACAAAGCCTTTTCTGACTCTGTAGTTCTTTGATTTCATAATATGATTTACATTATTTGAGTCCCACCATTGTGATTTTATAAGCCATGGTTTATGTATTAGTCTGGTAGGTGAATTCAGTTGGTTATGGCTTCATGTGATTTGTAAACTCAGTCAGTTTACACTAGATGGAACTTACAATGCCAACTTTAGGACTAGTGTAATTTAGAACTTTAGGGATTTGTACATGAACAAAACAGTTCCCAATCCTGAGGAGCAATGGCCGTTTCTCACCCATTTGCAAGGCTACTATCACCAGTAGTCCTAAATTATCCTCCTTGAGAGTGGAAGGACCTCATTTAAAACAATTTTTTTAGAGCTGCTGGGCATATAAAGTACTAGTACTTAATTAGAGAGACATAGTCCTTATATATGTCATTAAATATTGTGCTCTGATAATGCATTCTTGATGCTATCAGGAAAGTAAGGCTGAAGTGAAAAGAAGAAAAGGTCAAAATGCTGATTTGCTCCAAAGAGGTAGATTTAGAGCAATTTCTGTGTCTGTGGTGTTTTCAGTTTCTCTTTTCTTACCTCAAACAGCATAAAGTCTACGGAGAGGGGCGGCATACAAATCTAAATAATAATAATAATAATAATAATAATAATAATAATAATAATAATAATAAATATCAAGCTTTCAAGTAGCTGGTTAGTTGGGCACTTAAGCTTTTTGCCACCAGTCCTGAAGTATGTGGAATACAAATTATTTTATTTAAGAAAAGAAAAAGTCCCAGAAATAATCAAAATAGTTGATACATCTTTTTAGATCTGGCCACAAAAGGTATGGATGTTGTTTAGAAAGGGGTTTTAATTGTTCCTTTAACTGTTTCTTCAGATGTCTTTGTTGTAAGCCACCCAGAGTCCTTCTGGAGTTGGGCAGCATATTAAACAAACAAGCAAACAAACAAAACCTCTCTCCCATCCCTGAAGGTGAGGAATGCACAAAGGGAGGTTGAATATAACACTAATGCAGAAGCCGTTCCAGCTTTTTCAGTCCAACAATAGCATGAAGAGGATGGAGAAATCCATGAGTAATTCTGTTAGTCCCATTTTCTGCCTTAAAAACCATGAAACGCAGCTTTTCGCTTTAAAAGAAGCCCCCGGGGGGGGGAAGGGAGTTCAATCTTTGTTTTACTGGGTTGTACTGGTGTGGGACAGCACAGGGGTCGCTGACAGCAACAACTTTGACGAAGTTGGTGGATCACCCATGCCAGGAAGGCTGCCAGAGCGATCCCCACCTCCCCGCCGAGCCTGGGCAAATCAAGATAACCAGCACGCTTGACACAAAGCACTTGAGGCTGATGTTTCCCTGCTCCTTAAACTTAGCAGACTATCCCAACAGCCACCCCGAGAGCCCACTACTCAAATTAGCGAAGTGCTCATGTATCGTCATTAGAAAGAAAGGAAGGCATGTTCCCTATCATGACTGCGTGGCACTTTGAAAATGCTACCCGGAGGTTTATTGTCACCTGCGCAGCTGCGCAGCTTAGAGGGAACAGTGGTGTAGGGTTTCCTGCCTAAGCAGGGGGTTGGACTAAAAGATCTCCAAGGTCCTTTACAACTCTGTTCTTCTATTCTATTTCAAACATTGTAACAGTGCTATTTTATTGTGATTTGGACTAAGGAGAAATTTCCTAAGGGTGAGACCAATCAAGTTGGCAACACCCACCCAGTCACATGACCAAGCCACACCCACAAAACCGATAAAGGAAATTTTTGTATTTCACAACTGACCTGGATGATAAGGTTTGAGTGTGTTTTTTCTACTGCCAGGACACAGTTCCAAATTTCCCAAACTTTATTAAGAATCTGCACAGTCTTAGATATACAAGGACTTGTTAGGTAAGGTTCCAAGGTAAAAGTCCCTGAATATACATACAAGCAAATTTATATAGTAAATTTCATACAAACCATTTCAAATGGTGCCATAGCACTGGCTAATCTACATTTGATCAGTTACTTTTAACAATCTATCATAATTACGGCATTTCCAGAGCGATCTTCTAGTGGGGTTATTCCATTAGCTATAACAGCCATTTTGTGGTACAACTTACATTTCCACTACAACCTTGAAACTATATAGCCAGAGTACCTGTTTGCTTTTCTGTTCTGGGGTGTTTCAATGAACAGTGTTTCAGCTAACTTCGCATCCTAATAATAAAGTCATTTTGGCCTCTTTATTAGAACTCAATTCCATATGAATCCCACCCACAATTTCTCTGTGTCAATCTATCTATTATAAAAATAAGTGTCTAAATAATCTCTTTGAAAATTAAATAAAAATGAATTTGCTCTAGGTATTTGTAGCTATTTGCTGTTCTATCTCAGTAGGTGGCAGCACCAAATCAATTTTGGTGGCATGAATATTAAGTAGATTTTTGGGGTGGGGGAATCCCACCCATAATTTCTCTGGGTCCATCCATCTATTACAAAAGCCAGTGTCTAAATAATCTCTTTAAAATAAAATAAAAAAAGAATTTGCTCTAGGTATTTGTAGGTATTTGCTGTACTAACTCAGTAGATGGCAGCACCAAATAATTTTTGCTGACCATGGATGTTAATTAGATTTGTGGGGCGGGGGAAATGCCTTCCAGTCAGGGTTGACTCCTGCAGAGTTACAGGAGTAACTCTGCAGTTTTCCTGAAGGTCTTTTCAGAAGTGGTTTGCAGTGGATTGAGAAACAGTGACTAACTTAAGATCCCCCTGTTGATTTTATGCCTAAGGTGGGAGTAGAACATATGATGCCTTTAACCAAACTGGTTCTCAAGTAGATTTGCTTTAATTCCCAGAAATGAGAAGGATCTTGATAGCACTTTTCTCAAAGCAACAGATATTATTAAAGGATCGGACTTTTTGTTAACCACAGGTTATTTTAACTCAAGTCAGTAATGGTCAAGGGCTTTTTGTGGCTGAGAAGCTGGCCCAAAAAACCCAACAACATATCCCACACTAAGGCAATGGCACTTCTGTAATGTTGCTTTAAAACACTGTGGATGCAATAATCAGAAATTTAACAAATCATACTTGTATTATCTGTAGTCCCTATAAAAACATTTAATCAAAAATGTATACAAAATTATGTAACTTCTGCAGTTTGACCCTTTTATATTAAATATTTGCAGAGTTAACCTGGAACACAAATTCCTTTGAAAACAAAATTTGGAATAAAGTGACAGACATGTTTTTGATTTACAGTAGTATTTCTAATGTATTAGCTTCAGACTCACTGGTTACTTATATTTTATCAGGAAAATTCTTCTTGAAGATGTCTCCACCATGTTACCGATAATACCAAAGACAGCTTTTCAAAAATCATTCACTGTCTGTAAAATATCTGCCTGTAGCAACAAGACATTTGCATTCAATAATAGCATAAGAACATTGTAAGAAATTACAACAGCATTTGGTATATTTTAGCTCCTTAAATATTGATTTGCCGACCTCCTTAGATATTGATTTGACACAAGATGACTTTTATTCTTTCTCAAAAAACATTTTGAAAAGATAAAATACAATTTAAAAAACTACTTATTGCATTTTTATATACAATATATTCTAATCATGTTGAAAACTACAGGTTTTACACTCTTAGTATACTGAAAGAAAAAAAAACTTACAGTCTACATGTCATAAAGCTTAAGTTGTTCTTTGATATCAGATTGAGACATATCTCCAAAAGTGTCTGATTTTTCCTTTAGAAGGTTGAAGATGGCAGCCAGCTGCTCTTTCTGAACCCTGCCAAGAAGAGAACAACAAAAAGGAAAAAAGAGGAGATACTCTTATTTTGAGAAAGGCAGTGGAGTTTGACAAGATAGCTTGCGATATGGGATATTTCCTGCCTGAAATTTTTTAAAAAAAATGCATGATGGAGATGTGTGAATAAAAGTTTTTTTTTATCCTGAGAATAAAAGACTGCACACATTTGATCTGAAATGCTGGGAATCTTGGTTTTGAATTTTTTGTCAACATCCCTTTTTAATGCGGAGTGAGTTCATATACTTTTAAGACACATTTTCACGTTTAGCAAGCTACCCTTTGAATGAATTCCCTGATATCCTGAATTCCAATGTATATTTTGTGTTGTGAAAAATTACACAAGGCACTAGGAATATTCACCTACAAATTAAATAATTTAAATGGGGTGAACAATCTCTTGGATCATTTTTAAGAATAAGCAACAGCTAAGAAATCCAGTGTACTTTACAAATGTAAAGTAGTCTATGGAGAGGGGCGGCATACAAATCTAATAAATAAATAAGTAAATAAAATAAATATACTATTGTTATACTGCCACATGATCATTATTTTCTGATACTATTAATAAGGAGATCCACCAACTTAATCAATTGAAATGTGGACACAACTGGAAGCAAATGAGGATGCTTGTACAGTACTTGTCATTCAGAAGCCTGGAATATGACATTAGATGGATCTCAGTCTGGATTGATTATCTTACCTACCCTCTTAAGAGACTGGAGCCTCAATCCGTCTTCTTCTATCAGGTAACCCTCAACTTATAATCGCAACTGGGATCAGATTCAGAATTTCCATCACTAAGCTATGAAGCATAATGTCACATGACTGCGTCACTTTATCACAGCAATACCAGCAATCCTGGCTGCTGTCATAACTCCAGATGTTAGGCGGGAAGTAGAGGGAGCATGGGGGAAAGTACCAGCAGCATGGTTCAAAGCTGCAGAATTCCAGTAAGTATCAACAGAATAGTGTCCAAGTTACAACCATAGTTGCCTTTGTCCCTCTGCATTCTGAGCCCACCCTACCCTTCATTCTGTCGCACCACCCAAATCACCAACAGCATGATACAAAGTCAAAGCATCCCAGAAATTGCCTTAGCTGCACAGCTGCCACCCACGAAAAGACTTAGATTGGGGTGGGTGGGTGTTGAAGCACCCCTGAGATTGTAAGTGCAGGCAGGCTGCCAAGTCCCCTAATTTGGATTGTGTGACTGTGAAGTGCTACAACAACCATAACTTTTCCAGTGCTTCTGTAACTTCAAACAGGTGCTGGATGAGTGGTTGTAAATTGAGGATCACCTGTAGTGTTTTAACTTTAAATGAAACATTTTTGCCTAGGTTTAGACAGTATTTCCCTTAGCTTAACAGGGATTCTCAGCTTCCTCCATTTTTCCAAAATTTGCTTGCTTCTGCGTGATCTGCTGAGTATAAGTGTGGCGTGGTATTCAGGTTTGCCGCTAATGCTGCCATAATTCTGGAGTGCGCTGTGGACCCAAGTCCTTTTTTTGCCAAAACTAATGCTTGTAGGATGCCTAGAATTTTCTCTTATTTTGCCTCTGCCATCATCTGCCAGAACTCCATCTAATTAAGAGGGCATTTTGAAAGTTTCTAAGGTCTCTTTCTCATGTTTGGGCTAATTTTTAGATGGCCACTGTTCCCTTCCAAGCTCTCAAAAAGCGGAGGTGTCAAGTTGTAGGTGTTCTTAGGATTTTTTCAAATCTAAATGCCTGTGTGCCTATAGCACCACACATGTCATTGCACCAAGAGGGGGGGGGGCAAAAAAATTATGCCAAAACATGTGACATATTTTTTTTACAGTGTAAAGCATGGGTGTGAAACTTGTGGTGTCATGTTTCCATGACGTGATATTTCACAACATTTTTCACATTCACGGAGCTGGGGTGGGCATGGCCACATCCATCCCGCAGGCTACCAGTTTGACACTCCTGGTGTAAAGTGTCAATCCAATTGCCCAGATATATGGGCAATCTTTCTCCTTGGTGTCTTCTTTAGCAATTACAGTGGTACAAATTATAGACCTGCAGATGCATACAGGTAAACCATGATAGAAAAAATAATCACAGTGGTTTATTATTATTATTATTATATCATATCTCTATCTCTATCATCTGTCTGTCTGTCTGTCTGTCTGTCTGTCTATCTATCCTAAAAATATGAGTTCCAAGTGTAGCTAAAGAAGAGACAGACAGCGCAATCTACGGAACCTAAAATATATTATTCACTTAGCTTTTGTTAGCCTCTGCTAACATCGTCAGAGTGTAAAAACTACTAATGAAGAGATATTCACCTTTATACATCATTGATCAATTTGGCCATTGCCCAGGTGATAGGCCCATAAACCCACCTCCCATTTATAATTAGCTGTGTTGTCTTTACTTCAGACCGGTTAATCGATGGAGGCCTAGCTCCTGTTACTTCCTCCCCTATCTCCTATCCCCTGTCCATCCCTAGGGAATGGCACAGAGCTGTCAGATATTGCTTTAACTGCATTCTCTCCAGCTCCTTCCCACACACCACCCACTCTTCTGCATCACAGGCACATTTGATATATCAACAAAATTTGTTTGTTATTTTGCCCATGATCTTATAACTGGCCTGGATCGTTCCTCATCATCCCTGTCTAATATGGCTTGAGGTTGCTCTGCTGTGCTCTTCAGAAGTCGGTCTGGACCGGCTATGCCTCAACAGGACAAATCTACATGCCCAAAGGTGTGTGTGGGTGTGTGCTGTCAATCTCTATTCCCCAACAAGGATTCGTATTCACTCATCCTCCTGGATCTTTCTTGGTGCCTCAATGCTTGGTATTGCCTGGGATGGACAGTCCAAGCAGTGCGCAACAGAGCTAGGCCTTCATCGATTAACAGGTCTGAAGTAAGAACAACAAGCTAATTGTATGTGGGAGGTGGATGGATACACACACACACACACACACACACACACATATATTAGTAGTGGGTTCTAAAACCCATTGCTACCGGTTCTCGAGCGGGTGGGCAAAGCCTCCCACCACAGCTATTGGTTCACTGAACTAGCCCGAATCAGGAACCCACCACACACACACACACACATGTACATGGGCTGGGTTGCTCCTGGTTTTGCAAACCGGTAACACCGGCTGCAGAAATATATACTGTATATACCAGTGTTTCCCAACCTTGGCAACATGAAGATATCTGGACTTCAACTCCAGCATTCGCTGGCTAGGGAATTCTGGGAATTGAAGTCCAAATATCTTCAAGTTGCCAAGGTTTGGGAAACACTGGTATATACAGTATCTCCAGAGATCTAGGAACTGACAGTGGGATTGGAGGTGGGGGTAATTGGTGGAAACCCTCTTCCTTTTATTGCACTTCTAAAAAGACATGGATTTACAAGAAGCTTGGCTCAAAATCTGTACCAGCTGTGAAAAACGGTTAGCAAAGTTTACCTTTATGTAGACCAGAGGTGGGTTCTTCCTGATTCGGACTAGTTCGCCCAAACTGGTAGCGACCCGCTGGTGACATCACAATGATGTTATGGAACTGGTTCGGTCGGCACTGGTCTGCTACCATCTTTTTTTAAATTGTTTTTTCTTCTGAGCATGCACAGAAGCCTGGTTTCCGGCACTGTGCATGCATCACCATCTTGTTTTGGACTTTTAAAAATATGGATTTTTGGTACTGCGTGAACCAGCAGCGAGGTAAGTTAGAACCCACCCCTGATGCAGACATTCTTAGTTAAGACAGTAATACTCTTGTTTTACATCTCTATTTGTGTGCAGAAATTTAGCACTTTTGATCAAACTGTTTCAATACATCCCTAAGTGAACAGAAGCTAACTTAACCTTTATCTAGTAAAAAAAAAAAAAATTCTCTCTGCAAATTTGAATTCATACTTACTACTTATGAGTAGTTGTTAATAAGATTTAAAACAAAACAAAATGGTGAATATTGCAGGTGTAAAACATGGGGACAACTTCCAATCAGTATTTGTAACATCTTCTTTGGAAGAAATAACCACTTCCAACCATTTCTTGTAAGCACCTAAGAGTCTTTCTAGTCTTGCTTTTAAAATATTTTTTTGCTCTTCCTTGTAGAATATTCCTAGCTCAGAAATAGTTATAGTTTAATACTATGCATGTTTGGGATCTCTTTATAGATTTTCAGTAATATTCAAGTCTGGGGACTATGAAGGACATTCTTTCTTATAATAATTTAAACTATTGTTTTTGTTTTCTAAGGGCAATCAATCATAACTTTCCCAGTTCCGATTCAAATATGATTTATTGGAAGCAAGAGCTGTGTGTATATTATGCATATTTACAAACACAATAACCAGTCATGAAAACTATTTAAATGTTTATTGGACTGAAAAATGGCAATATACATTTTGAAATTGCTAGAAATTATAGTCCTTTGTACAAGAGCTACCTTCATATTTAGAAAACAAAAGCAAAAACAAAAAAGCCCACTCGGACAGCAGTATTTGTCATTATTGAAGAGATAGCTTTGTTCATTGCCACTAGTCATTTTCCTTATATATGTATTGCTGCATACTGAAAGATTATATTGTATATAAGGCATTATTTGCATAGTTAATGGTGTTTTGAACACTGAGTCTATCAATGTGAATTGGAGGCAAAGTGGTTGCTAACAAATATCTCAAAGCAGAGTGTCCTTATATGAATTGGATTTGGTTGCAAACTGTACTATATTAGAGAAAATAGGTATAGGAATGGAAGCTTATCTTTTAAACATTAATTATGCTCAAAGCTTCCTGCTGTTTTTTTAAATAAGCCTGGGAGACAGGGAATTAGTCTAGAGGAAAATAATTTTAAGCCTATATGTCCCAAAGAATGATTGACTAAACAAATTCAAGTATTTCCAAATAATTAAGGTTTTGTTTCAAAAAAGTATCAGGATGGATTATGAAGCTTTCCCTCAAAATATAGGAGAGCAACATTTAAACAAAATCCATCTATCAAACAGGAAGTGATTATCAGTAAAATATCAAAACTGATATGATGACAGAATACTGACACAACATAAAAATGGATATATCTTTAATCCTATTTAGGAAATGTAAAATTGGTAACCAAAGGGCCATTTTACATTTCATAGCTCACATTTTTGGATTCCATTCTTGGGAACAGGCTTGAAGTGTCAAGTAAACAAAAGTATTAGCCAATGGAACACTTTTAATCCTTGCAATTAAAATAAGTCACAAATTGTTCTACTAAGACTGCAATCCTATACTCTTATTTAGGAGTACACCCCATTAAATTCAGTGGGACAAACTTCTAAATACATGCCTATAGGGTAAATCTTGTTTCTTCCTTCTATCCAAGATGAAATGCTGTCTCATTTCCAAGAGGCCAGAGACAGTATTAGGCAACCAGGCTTCCATCTGTGGATGGAAGAAATCTTCAGAAGGTTTTATATATTACAACTTTGTCTTCAAATTTATCAAGGTGGTTTTTTGGTCCAGGACAGAGTGGTGGAAAAGGGGTCAACTCTAGCTTGTTCTACCATCTAGACAGGAAACAGGTCTATAATAATTGGGCCACTTTTGCCCAGGTTATCTAGTTAATTTCTTTTTGTTTTGTTTAGGGGAGGCTGCAGATATGGAATACTGAACACAACAAAGTGTGTGTGCTCTGCTTGCTTGCAGAGATCTTACTTTACATCTAAGAACATAACCCTCCTATAGTAGTCTGTGATTTTTCTCTAGCCATATAATTCTCCAGACCAGACACCCCAACTTGTTCCAATCTTAATATTACAAGGATTGATTCTGAGGAACTCAGCTTCAGCCAAACAGAAAGTCTTATATTTTGAGGGATATTTTTTCGGTTGTGTTTGGGGTTTTGCCCTTTTTTCCCCCTCAAGCCTTTAAAAATGCCAAAAGGTCTAGGAAGAGTCTAGGGATAACTTCATATAGTCTTCAGTTCTGCAAAGGGAAACAAGAAGAAAATAAAGAGAATACATTTTAATTGTGTCACCTTGGGTCAGTTATATATTACTAATGTTTTTATTTTTTTAATAGTGCAGGGAAGGAGTCTTAAGGAAAGTTTCTAGACCTTTTTGGGCATACACAAATAACAAAACGATGCCTCAGGTTTTAAGAGGTTACTTCATCATTTGCAGCAGGATAGCCTACGCCCAACGAACACAAATATCTACAGCATGTCTCATTTTCCATCAGGGACATTTCACATTTCTCTCTAGCCCTATCAAGTGAAAACTGACTAGGGTCTCTTGGACATTGGGGGAAAGGAGGAATAGAGCATTGTGTCTGTACTAAGCACTACCTTCTTTAGCAATCCCATGATTTGTTGCTCATATTCATGGACAAGCCCCCATCGGTTCAGATGTGGGGATTCAATATGAGCTGCTCTATTTGTCAGAAGTCGGATTTGCTAAGCCCAGAACTGGAACTTGCAATGAAGGGGACTGTCACACTGCATATCTATCAACAAGCTCCTTTTTGTACTGGAAGTTCATCCAACTTCATTCAAAATTCCATGGATGAAGCAAGGTGTTAAAACTTTTGTTCAGATAGTCCCTTGACAGATGCTAATTTTCAAGACTCCAAAACTGTAACTCTTCTATGAATTCTACTTTCATTTTCAATGGTGTGTTTTTGTAAGTCAAATACTAGGTTCATAAATATTAAGAAAGCACAGGCTTGGTGAGATTCATTGTTGTGATGATGTAGATACTGGTAAACTATTCATCATAGACTGCTACTGAAAAGGCTATTGGTTGTACATGACATCCACTTCCGAAATATCAGGAAATGACTTTGTATAAAACGTAAATGCTGTACTTTTTAAGCTGAAAAATGTACTGCTGCACAAATCTTTTTCTCTCTTAAGTTGAGGACAGTTAAAGCAACATGAAGTAATGTTGCTATAGTTATTATTCACATCTCCTGGTAGCTAATGAGATTAAAACCTAAAATGGAGCATCTGAAGTTCCAGCAGCAAATGAAGCCTTCAAATCTCTCTTCTGCTCCCACCCCAAATTTTGTCTGTCTATAGTTGCTGAAAATCTGTAGTTCCCTTAATATTTTAAGGTAGGAAACCTATGGACATGATAGTATAAGCTCTAAAATACAGGTAAAAGCCCTTAGACCCAGGGAAAAGACTGGTCTAAAGGGATGACAAGCCACTTCTGATCTTCTTGATCTTTTTGTTTGCTTCCCAAGAAGTGCTATTTTAAGAGTTAGAATTGAAGAAGCTTCTTGAGTGAGAAGCAAAAAAATTACAAAAGAACACCACCACCACCCCAAAAAAAGTCTAGTTGCCTTTTGGAAAAAGCACTTTTGGGATATTTCAATAGACTATGGCTAGTTGCTAAGTTTTATTTTAACAGACAGTATTAAGATATTAAAAGATGGGTCATTCCAGCTGCAGGAAATCAACAAGCTGTTCTATATTGTACTGTACTGATATGCTTATGCTATTTTTTAAAATGATATACTGTATAGCATGCTTTTTTACAGTTATATTCTACATGTAGTTTTGTAAAGTAACTTTGGGGCAAACAGGTTGAATAACATTTGGAAGTCATTTTCTTGAGCTGCACATCAGTTGTCATCACAACATTAATTGTTGTACTAAAGCTTTTAAAACTCTAGTTCAGCTGAAATATTTCTTATGAGCATCAGTTGAAAATGCAGGCAGAAGGAACTCACTTGCTTTCATATGTTAATTCAACAACACTACAAGTCATTGGTATGCCAGGTTGATATCCTAATACTTTAGCGCAAAGCTACAAGAATTTTTGGAAGCTTCAGGCCACTATTGTTTACTATTGTTGTAACAATAGTAAATTCTCTGAATGATTTTGAGCTGGGACAGCAGGAATATTTTTCTTGGACATGTAAAGCTTATTTCAGATTTAATTTACCAATTTCCCCTCCTGTTTGCTGTTAATTTGCCCCTGAATTATCTCAATAATTTGAAAACCTTTAGGGCTGCAAAAACTATAGTTAGGGGATCATGCATAGCTTGTAGTTTAAACCCCATCTGCCATCACTCCAATATGTTTATTTTTTGTTAATATACTAACAATTATTGTTTAAATGACAATATGTTTTACCTGAGAAATCCTAAAATTGCCTGGAATAATTCTTTGCTATAGAACTGTTTAATATAGTGGATTATTATTCAATTCTTATCTGTTTTATGAGGATGCACTAGGAAAATACAGGTCAAAACTGAGAGCTGACTTTCAAATCAAGAACTTCGAAGGTTACATCTGAAAAGCAAATTCGTCCAACTTCCTTCAAAAATTCCATGAATGAAGCAAGATGTTAAAACTTTCATTTCATACAGTCTTTTGGCAGATGCTCATTTTCAAACCTCCCGGTAGTTTCCTGGTTCTGGCTGGTCTTTTATTGCTTGTTGAAGAAGAACTGTACCTACAACATCCAATAGGTTAGCAGGCAGAAAATGTCTGACTATGACATGGTCAGAAATATGAATAAGGAGACAAACTTCTTGTGCATCCAATCATACTTGGGCAATAAAGAATTCTATTCTATGTAGTATAGAAGAATATACTGCGGAGACTGCAGATAGGCTAATGAGAACTAGACGTTGAGCAGAAATGGAACACAATCAAGGGGTCAAAGCAGCTTTCCCTGTTATTCCTCCCACCCCCATTCTCTCTCTCTCTCTCTCTCTCTCTCTCTCTCTCTGTGCAGTTATAAAGAAAAAAAGAATTCAGTTCATAGATTAAATTTCTTGTAGTGACTTATGGAGATGGTCTTGGGGGGAATATTCAATAGCCATCTCTCACACCCAGAAAAAGGGACAGAAGCAATCCCTAAAGTATGTCAAAAAGATAATATTTGGAAGACATTCAGGCTTGACTCACTAAGTGGGAGGAGAGGAAACACACAATCATATTTGCAAGATTCTGTTAATGTAGTTTAACTCTATAAAGCTGACTTCTAATTTTCTTGTGGAATCTGTTTCCTGATCTAGTTAACCCCAAAAGGCTTATGCAATTTTCTCCAGTGTGATTTATTCCTTAATATAAATGAAAATAATAATAATAATAATAATAATCCAAGATCAGTTCCATGCCAGGCACATTTAGGAAATGTGTCACAAAAGAGAATCAGGTATAGGCATTAAAAAACTTATCATATTTTTATATGTGAAAATACAAAATCGAACTGTATAGTTTTTAAGAAAATTATTAACTTACTACTGCTTTTGAATATAATAGAAATTTGAAAACTATAGAGCAGTCAGCTACTTTGTAGTCCAAAACATCTTTTTGATCTGCCAGTTCTTTCCATACATTGTTGCTATATTTTTCACAAGATGCTTCTGGTGCACCAAACCAAATAACTGCTAGAAGAAATTGGTCTTTCTTACCAGAAAATATTGGGCGAGCCAGACTGCTGATGTTTGGGAGATTATAACTGTAATTGATCTACTTTTAGTATCCCACTACTTTAGTAAATAAAATTTACTAAATATGTATTGGATTATTTTCACCTGCAGCATTATCTGGGTCTTTCTACCAGTTAGATTAGATCATTGCTAAAGTTATTCAAAGTCATAATCCAGGTGAAATAGGTTAACTGTAGCCTTAGTGAACCTACTAGGCAATGAATGGGATTTCACTATGTCTAGAAGGCACCCAGGTGAAACAGCTGACCTATTAAAAATTGGTCTGGTCTCAAAATCTTTCCTTAACAGATTGAGCAACATTTAAACTTAATTTGAAGAGTATTCCCTAGCCTGCAGAGGACAATAACTTAATTTGACAATAATGTCTGCCCCCCACCAATCTGGTTTGATTGGGAATTAATAGTAACTGTAGTCCAAGATGTCCAGAGAAGCCCCAGGCTGGGGAAAGAAACACATGGAACTTTTATTGAGGGCACTAACTCCCCCAAAGTGTTTGTCCATCCTTCTTGCCCAACCTTCTATCGTGCTGCAGAAGATGAAATAGGGGGAGGGGGGAGAGCAGAAACTTACCAGTCTCTCTTATCCCAAAGAAGCACCATGCTGGACAGGAAAGCAAAGCTGCTGGTAAAGGAGTGAGGAGGAGGAGGAGGAGGAAAGTGGAGAGGAGGCAAATGACAAGAAGAGGTGAAGGTGTTCACCAACACATAAACACACAGGGTTTCAGCAAGCAGAAGTTATGGGGAAATTAGCAGAAGAGCATGCACTTAAGAGCAGGGTTGGCAGGTGCCAAGGGGTAACAGTTGCAAGAGACCCCCACCCTTATGAAGGCTGGTGTTTGGAAAAAGGGAAACTGGAAAAATGTTTGGATGCCTTGATTAACCTTCTGCTCCTTTTGGCTTATATATACAGGAGCTATTACAAATTGTCCAGTCCAAATTTAAGTACAGTGATACCTCATCTTACAAATGCCTTGTCATACAAACTTTTCGAGATACAAACCTGGGGTTTAAGATTATTTTGCCTCTTCTTATAAACTATTTTCACCTTACAAACCCGCCGCCGCCGCTGGGATGCCCCACCTCCGGACTTCCGTTGCCAGCGAAGCACCCATTTTTGCGCTGCTGGGATTCCCCTGAGGCTCCCCTCCATGGGAAACCCCACCTCCGGACTTCCGTGTTTTTGTGATGCTGCAAGGGAATCCCAGCAGGGAAATCCCAGCAGCGCAAAAACGGGCACTTCGCTGGCAACGGAAGTCCAGAGGTGGGGTTTCCCAGCGAGGGGAGCCTCAGTGAAATCGCAGCATTGCAGAAACACAGAGGTCCAGAAGTGGGGTTTCCTATGGAGGGGAGCCTCAGGGGAATCCCAGCAGTGAAAAAACGGGCGCTTCGGCTGGCAAAGGGGGTGAATTTTGGGCTTGCACGCATTAATCGCTTTTCCATTGATTCCTATGGGAAACATTGTTTCGTCTTACAAACTTTTCACCTTAAGAACCTTGTCCCGGAACCAATTAAGTTTGTAAGACAAGGTATCACTGTATAGCTTATAGACTGATTTGTTGCTATAAGAAAACAATCTGTCTTTTTTTTTTTTAAAGGAAATAAAAAGCAGACCTCAAATGGAAAACTCCGCCTCCTCTTGCTGTACCTTCTTGGATTTTCAGCAAGGGATTGTGGCCCAATAGCTTTTTAATGTCAGATGCTGTTCTTTTATTTAGGTGATTTGAGTTTCGGATCGTGGTATCCAATTTGCTGCAAGCTTTTCTCATCATTGAAGTTTAGATGAAAGGCAAGGACAACTGGAAGAGCATCTCTGTTTTACTTTATCCCACTCCATTTCCCATCTCATAAATTAATGCCTACTGGTAAGCAGATATCTGTACATCTTCTCTCCCCCAGGTAGCTAACAGAACCTGTGATACTGCCATAACAATCTTCATTCCATATTCTCCATCTCTGGTAGAAGGGAAGTAGGAAAGCATGATGACAAAGAAAGTTCTTGCACTAGAGAAGGGGAAGAGACCTACATATGTAATTATATTTCCAAGAAGCACCTAAGCAGGATTTGAAGGTATTAGTCTCTCCCACTGTTAATTCCCAGCATGCAGTCTTCAGAGGTTTAAATCTCTCTCTCTCCTGGAGGTAATATGCAAACATAATTAGCAGCCATTGTTCACTTTCTTTTCTAATAATTTCTAAATTTTCTCCAAATTTTGGAGGGTTTGCGGGTTTTGTTTTGTTTTGGCTGTAACTGGGAGAAGCAATTTTCTGTGCTTAGCACATATCTATTGCCTTTATTATCTCAACCTTCAAAATGTACCTCAGATTCTCAATTTCTCTCACCTACCCCACTGAAACAAATGCGATAAAATAATTTTTACAGCAAATGACCAGAAGTACACATTCAGTTTGCAAAAAAACCCAGGTATCCCTTTCTAAATCTGCTGTTATCATTATTTTACTGCAGAAAAAAATTTGCTGCCAATCTGCCTTCCATTGAGGACCTGTACACTGCAAGAGTCAAAAAGAGGGCTGTGAAAATATTTACTGACCCCTCGCATCCTGGATATAAACTGTTTCAACTCCTACCCTTAAAACGTTGCTACGGAGCACTGCACACCAAGACAACTAGACACAAGAACATTTCTCCCAAATGCCATCGCTCTGCTAAACAAATAATTCCCTCAACACTGTCAAACTATTTACCGTCTGCACTACTATTACTACTAATTTTTTCTCATCATTCCTATCATCCATCTCCTCCCACTTATAACTGTATGACTGTAACTTCTTGCTTGTATGCTTAAGATTTTTATTAATATTGATTGTTTTCTGATTGGTTATTTGACCCCTATGACAATCATTAAGTGTTGTACTTCATGATTCTTGACAAATCTATATTTTCTTTTATGTACACTGAGAGCATCTGCACCAAAGACAAATTCCTTGTGTGTCCAATCACACTTGGCCAATGAAGAATTCTATTCTGTTCTGTTGTTCTGTTCTTTTAACAACAGTCAGAGCAAGGTAGGGAACCTTCAGTTCTATAAATGTTGTTGAATTACAACTTCCAATATGTTCCCTTCCTCCATTTGCCCTGGGTAGGTCTCGAGATAATGGTTTAAAACAACAACACTTAGAGGACCATAGATTCCACATCCCATGGAATAAATATGTACACATCTGTTATTATGTTCTGAACTTCAAGAAGGAACTGCACTTGAGAAGATCCGTCTCCCCTCTTGCTTAAATAATACTAAACACCTTGTATTAATAGCAATTGCACGTAAGTTATATACCATTTCATAGTGCTTAAAGCTCTCTCTAAGTAGTTTACAGAGTCAGCATATTGCTACCAAAAATCTGTCATCCTCACTTTACCAACCTAGGGAGGATGGAAGGCTGAGTCAACCTTGAGCTGGTCAGGCTCAAACTCCTGGCGGTGAGTTGAATTAGCCTGCAGTACTGAATTCTAAACACTAAGCTACATGGCTCACAAAACCAACTTAATACCAATTTAATCTTCAACAATTTGCCAAAAATGCTAGGAAATATAGGTTTAAGAAACCTATACAACACACCATTCCAAAATTACATCTCAAGAGATTCCTCCAGAAAAGACTAGATACTAAAAACTGAAGGAGATATGCCCAAATAATGCAATTTAGCAAAAGGGATTTTGTTGGCAATTTCAAATGAGGAAACATCTTATCTTCATCTTCTGAGAGTATGCCACTATGAGGACTTCATAGTGTCATCTTTCAAGGAAAAATGAAAAATACAACATAGTAATTAAAAGATTAGAATTGCAGATATGAAGGAAACCGTTGTTCAAGCTTCATAACTTGCATTAAAAATTGTTTTATAAATAAATACATACATAACGAAGGTCCTATTGGAATTAACTGGATGTGCATTTATAGGCCTGAAACTGACTTGAATTTAACTTATTTGCAATGCATTAAATGTCTGCCATTTAATGAAACACTGCAGCTCATGCCTACAATCTAAATATTATTTATAGACTTTGACTGAATAGCCTGAAGCTGGAGCCTCAGTAGGGAGCTATGACTAATCCTTGGAGCCCCTTTGACTGACTGCTCTCCTTCCCTGTTGTTTTGCTCTCTCTTCATGTTGCCCGATTCCTGAAGGAGTACAAGCAAGCTCTGAGAGCAGCAAAAATAAAGAGCAATATCTTCACTTTTTCTGGAAGATCTGCAACTCAAGCGAAGAGCTTTTCCTGTAAGTGGGCAAGGGCAGCATGTTGAGGAAATAGGTCACTTTATTCTGATGCCTATAGAACAAGCTAAGGACTATTATTCTCCGGTGTCTGCAAAGCCCTTACAAATAGGCTTATAAATATTGGAGCAAAAATGGGAGACATTGCATCTTGTAGGGCAAAATATCAAAGAGCTACAGTGCCATCCGTAGTGCGCAACTGATGCTGATTTAAACAAAAGAGATTGAAGCATGTAATTTGATTGATTGTGCCACAGACCCATCCTAGAATATAGCTCATCTGTTTGGAACCCATACCGCATTTTTGACATTAATACCATTGAAAATGCCCAGAAATACTTCACCAGAAGAGCTCTTCACTCCTCTACCCGTAACAGAACACCCTACGAAACTAGACTTACAATCCTGGGTCTAGAAAGCTTAGAACTAAGACGCCTCAAACATGCTCTAAGTATTGCCCACACGATCATATGCTGCAATGTCCTGCCTGTCAAAGACTACTTCAGCTTCAACCACAACAACACAAGAGCCCACAACAGGTACAAGCTTAATATTAACCGCTCCAAACTTGACTGTAAAAAATAACTTTAGTAATCGAGTTGTCGAAGCGTGGAATTCACTACCAGACTCTGTAGTATCATCCCCTAACCCCCAACATTTTACCCTTAGGCTATCCACGGTTGACCTCACCAAGTTCCTAAGAGGTCAGTAAGGGGCGTACATAAGTGCACCAGAGTGCCCACTGTCCCCTGTCCTATTGTCTCTCCTATATCTTCTCTTCTATCCCTATATCTTTCTTCTATTCTCTCAGTTATATTTCACTCCTTTATTTTCTCCTCTATTCCCCCTTTAATACATTCTACTTGATGATACCCTCTATAACCCTCATTGTGTATTATTGTGTATTGGACAAAACAAACAAACAAATAAATAGCTAAGAGCAGCAGCTTTGCATTGAAAAACAAATCCTTTCTGCCGATATCAATATACTGACTCAAGCGAGCAACTTTCTCAGCCTTAATCTCCTCCATAGAAATTGCTTCATATGACTGATTTCGATAGACAGTTCCTCCAGCCCAAAAGTTACAGACTGCTCCCCTTCCCCCCCCCCCCAGAAGTCACTGAATTGGCCAAGTTGCCCAAAGTTCAGACTTCAAATTGGAAAGACATGTTCCTGCTCTTAGCTAAAGACTGTGCGTGAGGTAATAGATGGGAAAGGCCAGCAGCATATGTTCCACTAGGTAAAAGTGCACCTCTTTTGTTCCGCTGAACTGCGGTGCTCCTGATAAATGAAAGGGGGCACAGAAGAGAGGGAGACTAATTTATTAGTTATGAATAGGGAGAAGGGGAGGGGGTGCAGGGGGAGGGGGCAAACAGGGTCAACTTTAGTTTCCAGTCACATTAGCAGAGGTTATAGGTGGAACCACTACTTCTAAGAAGTATCATCTCCTTACCAAAAAGATTTGCTAGAATGTTTGTGGCCGAGGACCTAAGGTACTTGCTACAGGGATGTGAGGTCAGAGGTCAGCTCAATCCTGCAATATAATAAACGCAGCAAACCTGGGTCACATCAAAATGGCAGCAATGCCAGGCAATGCCAACAGGAGGGGTGGGGGTGGGGGTGAGAAAGAAGGCCAAGGAAGGTCAGGATGCACACGCAGGCACATGGCATGAAGAACCGAAGGCTCGAAGGGCGGGTGGCATGGCTTTCCTCAGCTGGTTCAGTGTAGCTCCTTACCTGAGGGCAACCCTGCCCAAAGAAACCACAACAAAGGAGGAGGGTTTGGAAAAGCCTGAAATGGAAAAATGCTGATGCCACCACCAGCTCTCCGAAGGAGGGGAGGAAAAAACAAAAGAAGAAGACTGGGAGAAACAAACAAACACACACACAGACAGACAGCAAGGTCACTGTGACAAGAAACAGAGAAACCGTTAGAAGAAATGCAATAGTCTTCCAGACGCCCATTAGCAGAGGAGGTGGGGGTGGGAAAGGAGTTTGCAAACAGCTCTGCATAGGCCAAGGCAGCAAGCATTAAGTAGGGCAGGCGAATTTGGAAAACAGATACAGGACACAGGAAACCCTAGTCAATCATGGTGGTGAAAAAGGTTGTTAACAAACCCTTTCTTTCCTTAGGAAAGAGCCGTCCTAGGGAGTTACTCAGGTTTGTGTCAGGTTAAAGATCAGTTTTGGTTATCTTTCAACACTTGTGCAACAAAGGTCAAGGAATCCTGTTTCATCATTGTCCCAAAGGTGTTTTTTTTCAAGAGGCTTTGTTATGGCCGCTCCGAGTCTTCAGAGAGGGGCGGCATACAAGTCTAATAAATAATAATGATAATGATGATGATGATGATGATAATAATAACAATAATGATAGTTGCATTTTTTCCTCTATTTGTTTTTTTTTTTTTTACAAAGCCACTCCAAGTGCAACCTATTCTGAGTGATATAGGATTCCTGAAAATGTGCCTGATAAATTAACATTTACACTTGACTGTGTAATTTTTCAGATGTGTGGGACGCAAACCCTTCACATTTCCAAGCAAGATGGCAGGTGGAATATATCAGAGGAGGCTGATCTACAGAATTGTC
This sequence comes from Erythrolamprus reginae, assembly GCF_031021105.1. Classification (NCBI taxonomy): domain Eukaryota; kingdom Metazoa; phylum Chordata; class Lepidosauria; order Squamata; family Dipsadidae; genus Erythrolamprus; species Erythrolamprus reginae. The sequence continues at coordinate 148,882,314 of NC_091951.1, read as the reverse complement.
AAAGCAAGCCTGTGTACATAGTACAGTATCTGGAATGGATGCAACTTTGCATTTAGTTCCAAAGGGCTCAAAATGCATCTGCTGGTTGTATAACGAGATGACGTATGTAATTCGATTAATAATAGTAGTTGGTCAGCTGACTATGGTACACAACTGATATGGCAAGTTTTGCCACACTGGAGCACGCTATGCATGACTGACTGCTGTATAGCCACAGCATTACCTGGGTTTATAGCTCTAGCCTCTAAAGGCCTATTGATGCCACTTTTATTTATTTATTTATTTATTCAATTTTTATGCCGCCCTTCTCCTTAGACTCAGGGCGGCTTACAACATGTTAGCAATAGCACTTTTTAACAGAGCCAGCGTATTTTCCAATAGTGTCCAATAGAATCAAATAAATAATCTAAGGCCCAGGAAGACAATATCTAATCATAACTAGTGAAACTAGATTCATCAATAGGCAGAAGAAATTGAGGAAATACATGAATTCACAAAACAAAAATGAACACAGCAATGGGATAATTATCTAGAGCCTCTTTTGCTGCCCAGTGATGCCTCAGTTAAAAACTAGCTAATAATTTGGGAAATAAATAATAATGGGAGATAAATAATACTTATAGTCTGAGATGGCTCAAAGTATTGATGGTAATACACAAATGTATACCCAAATGAGCTTTGATTATACAGAGAGGAACCTCAGGCAAATAATCCAAATTCGTGGATTTGTATCTTTCCTTAAATTATTGTAAAACTCTCCCAAAGAAACATTGCACTAACAATATTTAAAGGCATTTCAACAAAACAACTCTTTAATCAAACAGACCATTTGTAAGACAATCAATGGAGCAGACAAGAGAGCTCCAGATCTCTTCTGGACATACAATTCAGCAGATAAAAGTACTACACCCAATACTTTAGGAAAGACTCTTCCTTTTCCAACAATCTACTGTATACGGTTGGCATATCATTTGTTTTAGTAGTATACCCTTCTCCAAATGAGGACTGATAAAAGGATTATCTGTATGTCTAAACTGAATACATATACATTTAAAGGAAGAAGTTTACATTACCGAGTTGTGCCCAACTCTAGGGGACCAGCATTATCTGAAGATGGGTTCCGTGGTCATATGGCCAGCATGGCTATAGAGCAAGGTACATGGATCGCTCATAATTTTCCATCAGTACCTTATATATCTACTTGCATTTTCATGCTTTCGAACTGCTAGGTTGGCAGGAGCTGGGGCAGGAACCAGAGCTCACTCCATCATGTGGATGGTCTCAAACTGCCAACCTTCTGATCAACAAGCCCAACATCTTAACTGCTAGGGCACCACACCTATATACACATTTAAAACCTGTTAAATTCACCGACAGGACTCTCTTGTCTTCTCTGCGTGGTTACATAATGGCTTGGCCCCAACAAAAAAAACCACAGTAGAGATGGCTAACTGCTAATTAAGAATTAATTTTGTCTGTTGGTGTACATTTTAGATCAAGAACTGGGTAACAACATGCAAGGATAACTTGACATTCCTAGTTAAACAGGAGGAACATTGGTATAGACAACTTCTCATGCTGCAGTACTGAAGGGTTGACAAAAACTGAATTGCCTGAAATTCTACACAGTTGTGTAGGAAAACTCATCCCTTGGATTTGATTCTTCCTAGTCAAGGTATGCACAATTCATGCTCCAGATTTACAAATAATCCTCCTCCAAATTGCTTATTTGTACATGGATTATCATTAACAGTTGTACCTTATGATTCTTGATAAATGTATCTTTTCTTTTATGTACACTGAGAGCATGTGCACCAAGACAAATTCCTTGTGTGTCAAAGCACTTAGCCAATAAAATTCTATTCTATTTTACTCTACTCTACTCTACCCTACTTTACTCTATTCCAAATAACACTAAGACCTCAATTCCTCCCCAGTTTTGACAAATATGGTAATTTTTAATTTAGTATATAAAATTAAATACACAGAAAAAAAATCATACTATGGCTTTAATTAACTGTATTTAATTTCAATTAACTTTCAATTGAACCAAATTCAGTTTTGCATTTCATGCACCCATTTTTTTTACCATGTCCCTTTCCCTTCCACACTGACTTACTCAAAAAAATATGCAGCTTTCTGATCAAAAGAAAGGGATCCACACAAATGAACCAAATTATTTGTACTGAAAGCAACAGTTGGCCTGATAAAAACTTATCTTGTTATTCTATGGGAATTTTGTTTGCAGGAGTCACATTCAGTTTGATTAACTATTATAATTATGAGTTTATATGTTCTTTCATCTTTTTCTCCTTATCAGGGGGAATTATTCCAAAACATACATTTTTGTAGCTTTAGTAGCATTTTCAGCTAAATTCTGATAGATGAAAGAGTAATATTTTTACTTTTGTTTATCCTAATAGTTTAGATATGTTATTGCTGAATACTAATAATGCCACAATAGAATTGTTGTGAAGAATGTATTTTTAAAGTAAAGGTTGGGCTTTATGGAGTTGATTAAATTTGCAAGAACATAACTTCATCTAGTCAGATCATTAATGGATCAGACTTTGGAACTCTATTTAGAAACACGTTTTTTTTAGGCTCACAGTAAACATAATGGAGCAAAATTTTGTAAGCAAATTTTAGTAAAAAATTTGTATTATAATAATATAAGCCAGAATTGCAAGACTTTTAGCAAAAGGGAATACAGTATTGATCTATTTTTTAAAACCAGTAAAACAACGTCTTAAACACATTCTATCAGTACAGTATATACTTATTCCCAGCTGCATCTGTGCTGCAATTGTTCTACCATACTATTCCTAAACAATTTCTGAGATAGCAAGTAATTTATTGAATTTATTTCTGAATAGCCAAATGTCTGGGAGTCAGGAAGCATTAATTTTCTTAATGCTAAACTGAAAATTTTAACCCATATATCTTTTGGCGTTTATGGCAAATAAAAACAGTTTTTGTAAAATGTTAGAATTGGAAGAAATTTTTAATGGGGGATATGAAGATTTGTTCTGTCATCACTTTAGTGCACTTGGTAATAATTATAAGGACCAAGGTATGGAACCACAAGATTTATGTGAAGTCTTGTTAAAACTTAAAGGTATGGAACCACAAGATTTATGTGAAGTCTTGTTAAACTTTGTATTGTATTGTATTGTTAAACTTTGTATTGTTAAACAAAGTATTGTAATACTTTGACAAATGTTCTGCAAAATGAGAAGCAACCAACAGATATATTTCCAAGAAAGTGGGGAAGGTTCTTCATGACTGAGACATCACCAATAATTAATATTTGATCCTAAGAAGACTATACTGGTTCAACTGGAAAAGCTAAGTATACCTAACATCAGCTATACTTGATGGGATACGGCAACTTAGAGGAAACGAGAGGGGTCAGAATCTTGAGTTATTCTGTTGAATTTAAAGAAAATCCAACTTACCTTTGTTCCTCTTCAAGTTCTTCTTTGGTCATCATTGTTTTATACTGGTTTCCTCTCAGTTTGCCAGGACTATACTTAAGAGAGAACTTTTCATCTGCTACGAGAGAAAGAAGAGAAAGGCTATTTCCTGTGGTAAAGTTATTAACATATTGAAACATGTCATTTTAAAAATCGTATTCTGGTCAATATCCTTTCCCCCCCCTCCTTATTTATTTATTTGTTTGTTTGTTTGTTTGTTTGTTTGTTTATTTATTTATTTATTTTATTTTATTTATTGAATTTGTATGCCGCCCCTCTCTGTAGACTCCTTCCCAGTTATGTTCATATACAAGGTAGAATCTGGTGAATGAAAATAATTGCTGGATCCTACCAACAGTTATTTAGGTGTGTTTGATTTATAAGGAGGAATTTTAACCCATTTGGTTCAACACTGAAACAGATTTGGGGATCTAGCTATTTGGAGAAGAGAAAAACCTGGAGTTGTAGAAAGGCTTCCAATAATGAAAATTATTTGTATTAAAAACAGAGTACAGCGATACCTTGTCTTACAAACTTAATTGGTTCCAGGATGAGGTTCTTAAGGTGAAAAGTTTGTAAGACGAAACAATGTTTCCCATAGGAATCAATGGAAAAGTGATTAATGCGCGCAAGCCCAAAATTCACCCCTTTTGCCAGCCGAAGTGCCCGTTTTTGCGCTTCTGGGATTCCCCTGAGGTTCCCCTCCATAGGAAACCCCACCTCCGGACTTCTGTGTTTTTGCGATGTTGCAGGGGAATCCCAGCAGGGGAATCCCAGCATCACAAAAACGAGCGCTTCACTGGCAACGGAAGGCAAGAGGTGGGGTTTCCCAGTGAAGGGAGTCTCAGTGAAACACCGAAGTCCTCGAAACCCCCCCTCCGGACCTCTGTGTTTTTGCAATGTTGCGATTTCATTGAGGCTCCCCTCGCTGGGAAACCCCACCTCCAGACTTCCATTGCCAGCGAAGCACCCATTTTTGCACTGCTGGGATTCCCCTGCTGGCATTCCCCTGCAGCATCATAAAAACATGGAAGTCCGGAGGTGGGGTTTCCCATGGAGGGGAGCCTCAGGGGAATCCCAGCAGCGCAAAAACGGGTGCTTCGCTGGCAACGGAAGGTCTGGAGGCGGGGCATCCCAGCAGCGGCGGTGGGTTTGTAAGGTGAAAATAGTTTGTATGAAGAGGCAAAAAAATCTTAAACCCCGGATTTGTATCTCGAAAAGTTTGTATGATGAGACGTTTGTAAGACGAGGTATCACTGTATATCCTGAATCATTGTATAAATAATGATTATAGTATGTAGTACAAATGTGTGAATCCAATTTCTGTGTTAATATGGACTACTGCTACTAGTTGGCCACAAATTGATAGAAATCATCCATTCCTCTTTTCCATCACCTGATAAGAACATATTTTTAATGCTCTAGATTGGGATCTGGCCCTTTTCTTCATGCAATAACAAATTATCCTTCCTGATCCTCCTAAACTGCAAATATGCTGTCATTTAAATGTTAAAATAAACCAATACCCAGCCAGAGATTTTACCTCTTTTTCAGCTTCTAAACCACGGCTTCACAGTAAGAATGGATTCAATTATTATTATTTATTAGATTTATTTAGAAACATAGAAACATAGAAACATAGAAGACTGACGGCAGAAAAAGACCCCATGGTCCATCTAGTCTGCCCTTTTACTATTTCCTGTATTTTATCTTACAATGGATATATGTTTATCCCAGGCATGTTTAAATTCGGTTACTGTGGATTTACCAACCACGTCTGCTGGAAGTTTGTTCCAAGGATCTACTACTCTTTCAGTAAAATAATACTTTCTCATGTTGCCTTTGATCTTTCCCCCAACTAACTTCAGATTGTGTCCCCTTGTTCTTGTGTTCACTTTCCTGTTAAAAACACTTCCCTCCTGAACCCTATTTAACCCTTTAACATATTTAAATGTTTCGATCATGTCCCCCCTTTTCCTTCTGTCTTACAGACTATACAGATTGAGTTCATTAAGTCTTTCCTGATACGTTTTATACTTCAGACCTTCCACCATTCTTGTAGCCCGTCTTTGGACCCGTTCAATTTTGTCAATATCTTTTTGTAGGTGAGGTCTCCAGAACTGAACACAGTATTCCAAATGTGGTCTCACCAGCGCTCTATATAAGGGGATCACAATCTCCCTCTTCCTGCTTGTTATACCTCTAGCTATGCAGCCAAGCATCCTACTTGCCTTTCCTACTGCCCGACCACACTGCTCACCCATTTTGAGACTGTCAGAAATCACTACCCCTAAATCCTTCTCTTCTGAAGTTTTTGCTAACACAGAACTGCCAATGCGATACTCAGATTTAGGATTCCTTTTCCCCAAGTGCATTATTTTACATTTGGAAACATTAAACTGCAGTTTCCATTGCTTTGACCATTTATCTAGTAACGCTAAATCATTTACCATATTACAGGCCCCTCCAGGAATATCAACCCTATTGCACACTTTAGAGTCATCGGCAAATAGGCAAACCTTCCCTACCAAACCTTCCCCTATGTCACTCACAAACATATTAAAAAGAATAGGACCCAGAACAGACCCTTGTGGCACACCGCTTGTAACCTGTCTCTGCTCAGAATACTCGCCATTAACAATAACTCTCTGATGTCTATGCTTCAGCCAGCTTGAAATCCACTGAACTATCCAGGGATTAAGTCCAATCTTCACTAATTTATCTATCAGCTCTTTATGTGGAACCGTATCAAAGGCTTTGCTGAAGTCCAGATAGGCAATATCCACGGCACCACCTTGATCCAACACCTTTGTGACATAGTCAAAGAACTCAATGAGATTAGTCTGACACGATTTGCCTTCAGTAAAGCCATGCTGATTTGGGTCCAATAAGTTATTGTTTTTTAGATGCTGATTTATCCTCTTTTTGAGTAGAGTCTCCATCATTTTAACTACAACTGATGTCAAGCTAACTGGCCTGTAGTTTCCAGCTTCTTCTCTACTGCCCTTCTTGTGGATAGGCACAACACTGGCCATTCTCCAATCCTCAGGAACATCTCCTGTTAACAGGGATTGGTTAAACAAATCAGTCAGGGGGGTAGCAATGACAGATCTGAGTTCTTTAAGAACTCTGGGATGGATGCCATCTGGACCCATTGCCTTATTTATCTTTAATCTTTCAAGTTCTTCTAAGACATCGGCTTCTAAGATCACTGGAGCTGAATCCGTACAGCTGGAAGCAATGCTATATCCCTCTATAGTATTATTTTGTAAGGTGTCCTTTGAGAAAACTGAACAGAAGTAGCTATTGAAATGGTCAGCGATCTCCTTATTCCCATTAATGCATGTATTATTCCCGGTACTAAGCTTTGTGATGCTGCAGTTTTTCTTCTTCCTATCACTAATATATCTGAAGAAGGTTTTATCCCCCTTCTTTACAGATTTTGCTATTTCTTCCTCTTTTGAGGCTTTAGCAGCATATATTATCTGTTTCGCCTCCTTCTGTCTCATTTTATACACCTCTCTATTTGCTGCTTCTTTGGCCCTTCAGTTTAAAGCCTAAACCAAGGAGTTGCAGCTGTGCCTTTTTTTTTAGTAGAAAGACAGTGTGGAGAATGTCGTTCTTAAAAACTTCTATTTGCAACTACAGTGCTGATACCATAGTTGTCAAAAGAGGTTCAGTGATGTTTTCAACATTAGAGTCTGAATAATGCAGCTAATCTGAGTACACAAAGATGCCATAATATTAGCAGCATAATGACAAAACTGTCAGCAATTTGCAACTCATTTGAAAGCCATCAAATAGGATTTTGCTCCTAATCTGTAATAAGCTTTAGCCAGAAATGACATGTAATTTTCATTAAAGGTCCAAGCCCTGTTGCCCTTGGGATCACTAGGACGCAGATGGGAAGGACGTGCTTTGTAAAATATTTGCTTAGCACTTAGTAAGGTTGTCTTGCCACAATATCTGAAAATTGTAGTGACCTTGAGAGCCGAAACGAAAAAGCCAATTTTTACCATCCAAATTTATTTTTATGTTAAGGTTATAAGCATCAAGGTTTACACAGACAAAATGGCACCTTCTACACAGATGGTAACATCAGCAGACTTGGGGGGGGGGGGTAAGCCCAATGAAATATACCATAATTTTTTTTTAAAAAGTCAATATTGGGCATGCTCAAGTGCCATGAAAAATTAATTGTTGGGAGGGAAATGGGTGAGAAAACCTGGAAGGGGGCATAGCTGATCAAGTGTGAACAAGAGCAAACTCCATTCCTATGACTTGTACTGTAGGTCCCATATGCATATATACAAAATGAATAGAGTGGACATTATGGTTATCCTATTAGGCATAGCCTCTTGAGAAGTTTATAATCTCTGGAGAAAATCTCTAATGCTGGAAAAGGTAGAAGGAAAGAAAGGAAAAGGATGATTCAATTATAGGAGATGGATGTAGTGATGAATGGGATATACGGTACATTTTTTTAAGAAGGCCTGTCTATGTGGTAGCTAAGAGTTGGCAGCAATTTGATGGCACTTAATCCAGTTCTGGCCACCACAATATAAAAAAGATGTTGAGGTTCTGGAAAGAGTGCAGAGAATAACAATAACAATGGCTGGAGGCTAAAACATACAAAGAACAGTTACAGGATTTGGTTAGGTCTAGTCTAATAAAAAGGACTAGGGGAGACATGATAGAAATGTTCCAGTATTTGTGAAGCTCATACAAATGAGGTTCAAACTATTTTCCAAAGCACCAAAGCATCAAAAAGATGAGAAACGATGGATGGAAACTATCCAAGAAGAGAAACAACTGTCCTAGAACTAAGGAGAAATTTCCTAATGGTGAGAGCAATCAACCAATGGAACAACTTGCCTTCAGAGGTTGTGGGTGCTCCATCACCGGAGGCTTTTAAAAAGAAACTATACGATCATTTGTCTGAAATGGTATAGGGTCTCCTGCTCAAGCAGAGGGTTGAACTAGAAGACCTCCAAGGTCCCTTTCCAAATTCTAGGTTCTTGTTCTAATTAATAAACAAGTCCACTCATCTGCAAGGCTGTACCATTTCAACTCAGATTCTCAGAATAAACTTAGGGATTTACTCTTTATTACTGACCATTTACAAAGTTTCCGATTCTCCTAGCAAGATTTTGTACAGTTTCAATTTAGGCCTCAAGTGAAAGTCCTTTAGTATGCCTCTTTATAGTAGAATGTTAGGCTGTGAATAATACAATGTGAGTAATTCCCATTGATTCACATATGCCTCAATACTGAATTCACTTGGATTTTTATCATCCGTAAAATGGCTTTCACAATCATAATTTCAATATCACTGTTCTGCATTGCTTGAATTTTTAAATGATAACTTTGTTTAAGAATGGTACAGAAATAGCAACAATAGGTTTGTGGTGTCTTAAAAATAGGGGTGTGTAAAACATTCTAAGTTTGAACTACAGTACAAAACAGGCTGTTCCAACTTCACTGGAAGAGTTCCAATCTTAAAATAACTTTTAAACTAATGGTTAGAACAATCTAGTGAGACAACAATAATGTGATTCAAGCTTGGAACAGCTGAAACATAATGTACACCTGTTATTAAAAACAAACTTTATTAGAGCATTATAGCCCAATCAAATGGGGGAGTACATACAAATATCCTATTATGTGAACAAAATGATTGTTAATTTGATCTTAGGACAGAGCACAGGACAAACAGCAATTTCTTAGCCTTTTTTTTTTGTAGCCTTTCCAACCGAAGGACCACTGTGAAAGAAGATCACTGAGGTGATTTAGTGATAGAGAAAATGAACAAGGGTGAATATATGTGTCCCAGGATAATGTTCAACCCAACTACCCAGATTGGATCCTGAAAAATGAAGGAGGACTGAACTGCAAAACAAAGATATGAAAGGGAAACAAAGGTCTGAAGAGGTTTGAAAAAAAAATCATTTGATGGAATTCAAAGACAATTTGTAAAAAAAATAAGCGTTGGAGTCCTGTCAACTGTGCATGAACTGAAAGTTCTAGACTTCTATAAGCCTTAAAAATGAAAATTATATTCCGAGATATAAATGGTATCTTCTGGCAGAATAAACTCTGAATGTGGCATACTTATCTGAATAATGTTATCTGAATAAGCCACAACTGAGTTCTTACAATGTGCTAAGCCAGAATATACAAAATATAATGACTGGATTTATACAATGTGTTAAGAGCAAAAGAGTACAAATGAGATTACGGTTTGTTATGAGTTGTGAAATAAGCATATCATAACTAGGTTGCAAAAATCTAGATGACCACGAAATGGCTGCAGATACAGTTGTTGTTGTTAGTTGTGAAGTCATGTCTGACCCATCATGATCCCATGGACAACATTCCTCCAGGTCTTCCTGTCTTCTACCATGTATTTTTTTTGGTATCATTGTATGGTTATCTAAACATTTGCATCCCATACATAGAACAATTATTAGGAATGGAGGTATTTTGATTTTGAATTCTGGGAGTTGCAGTCTAATACATCTTGAGAGAACCAGTTGAAGAACATTGATGCAAATGATATGGATACTAAAATGTCAGATGGAATGTAACTGTATCTGATTTAGGCTTGGAAAGAATCATGTCTCTAGGACTTAGATGAATGAAGACAATATCGCCGGCTCGACTTACCGGCCACGGCGCTTTTGCGGAAGGGCCGGGCAGACACCGGACTCTTCCATGGCGGCCGCCATCTTTGTTTCGGCCGAAATCTCGCGAGACGAGATTTCGGCCGGGAAAGCCAGGCCCACGTGGCCTGGAATGACGTGGGGACCGGGCGGGGCTTGCTGGCCCTATTTAAGGGCTGCAGGCCCTGGGCCAAGCCTGTTCGCCCGGACCCAGTCATCGGAGCAGACACTTGGCTGTCTGCTCCTGGAGCTTTGCGGCGGCCGCGTGGAGGCGGCCGTCGCCTTGGAGGCCTCGTGGCGGACCCAGTCTAAGGAGCAGGCACTTGGCTGTCTGCTCCTGGAGCCTTGCGGCGGCCGCGTGGAGGCGGCCGTCGCCTTGGGGGCCTCGTGGCCCAGTCTAAGGAGCAGACACTTGGCTGTCTGCTCCTGGAGCCTTTCGGCGGCCGCGTGGAGGCGGCTGTCGCTTTTGAGGCCTCGTTGGAGGCTGGAGGTGGCCTGCTCGTCGGGTCAGCAGGCTTCGGCCCATCCGGGGCTGGCGGTCTGCCCATCTTCCAGAGGAGCTCCGGGGCAGCATCGAGCTTTCGGCGTGAGGCCTCCCACCCCCACCCCGCTGTAAGGCGGCCGCGTGTTGCGGTCGCCATTTTGAGAGCCTCATCGGAGGCTCGGGGGAATGGTTTGGGGGGCTTCGGTTTTCGCGGGAAGGCCAGGCCTGGTGCCATTTGGCTGTTGCCCCCCCCCCTATTTCTGGGGGGGATCGTTATGGTAGCCCCCTGGGGACGTGGGGGGCTCGGGCGGAGGGCTCGCGTGGGCGGCCCCTCCCGTTGCGTGCCCCCCCCCCCATGAAACAATAAAATAAATAAACATAAAATGCCTAAAAAGGGAGGACAGTGGGGCCCGTGGCGGCAGCTTCCTGCTGCTGCGCTGCCTGTTTGGGCAGAGGCCTCTCGCTGCCCTCTTGGGGGCCCGGGCGGCCCCGGTTCCCTCTGTGTAAAATAAGAACCACGGGTACACATAGATTATAATAATAATAATGGGACTGATGATGGTTACAATTATATATTTTATATGGCACCATGAACATATGACAGCAAGGGTAGACCCATTGGCCCCTCTGGTCTGCCCTTGTTCTGTTCTGTATTTTATCTTGGGATGGATATATGTTTATCCCAGGCATGTTTGAATTCTGTTACTGTGGATTCATCTTCCGGGCCTGCTGGAAGTTTGTTCCAAGCCTTCGCTATTTCAGCGAAGTCATGGTCAAACTTCGGTAGTTATGGTCTAACTTAATATTTAAGTATTGTTGCCTCTCGGCCCCAGTTTTTGGGGTTTTTTGTTTCAGGGGGGGGGACACCTGTACCCAGGTTTGCCCCCCCCCTCCTGGCTCCTAGGGCGGGACCACAGGCCCCTGGGGCTGCTTTTGCCAGGGCCTGGTGTGTCGGGGGCGGGGGGGTTTGACCCCGCCAACCCAGGCCGTATGGCCTTCCCCCTTTTGACGGTTTACCCGTCGGGGCCAGGGAGCTTGGACATGGGGGCCACCACGGTGGGACCCGTTCCCTGCATGTCAGGGGTTTGCTGCAGAGGGGCTTGTTTCTCCCCTTTTGTGTGTGCGGCCATGCGTCTGGGTAGCGGGGCGCCCATGCCGCTTCCAGGTTGCCCCTGCCCCTGAAAGGGGACGGTTGGGAGTGGGGGGGGTCCAGGGTACAAACCCCACCTACTGGGGGGAAAGCTGGGCCCTGCCCAATTATTTACAAAACAACAACAACAACAACACTGGGGTTGGTTGAGGGACGACCACCCTCGCTCGAGAGCGCCGCTCTCTTGCTAGGTTTCTCCAAGGGATTCCGGATCCCTTGCATGGGTTCGAGCAAGCCTGGGCGGCATTGTTCGGTCCGGAATAGCATAAGTGGTGGCCATGGGGAGGGGCCTTGGGCCCTTCCCGGAGCCGCCCTTCCCAAATCTTGGGGTCTCCCCATTTGGGGGGTCCCCTGAAAGGTGGGTGATGAATTTAGGTTGATTCACCACTTGTCTTTTCTTAAAAGGGAGTCAGTGAGGGATTTCCTTCCTGACGAACTTTATTTAGTCCGGCTCGCATCCTTTGATGCGGTCGTGGCCATGTAAGGCAGTGTGGGGTTGGAGCCCTTGTGGATAAATGCGACATTAGGTCAGCATCCCGGCTCTTCCCCATGCACCCAGACGGCTTCGGGCTTTTTGGGCTTCCATTTCATGGGTGTTTTTATGCGGCGGGGTTACCCACGGGTGGCTCCGTCTCTTGCTCTTTTTTGGGCGAGCTCAAGCACCTTATTGGAGTGGGCGCTCAGGAGGCGCAGCGGTCTGGGCTCGGCGTTCACTACCTCGAGGGTTTCTTGGTGGCGGGGACGGTGCGGGCAGAGCACTGCTTCGCTCTGCTGCGGGTCTTTGAAGCCCTTTGGCCCTGTTGGGGGTGCCTTTAGCCCCTGCGGGGACCGAGGGCCCCGCCACCGGGATTACCTTCCTCGGTATTGAATTGGACTCAAAGGTGCAATCTTCTAGATTGCCCCTGGACAAGTTGGCTAACATTGGGGATACCCTTGGTACGGTTCTGGGCTGCCGGAAGGTCAACCTTTGGCAGCTCCAGGAACTGGTTGGGATACTTAATTGCCCGCCGGGTCGTGGTGCCGGGCAGGGTTTTTTCTAGGAGGTTATATGCTGCGATGAAGGGGCTCCGTTTGCCCCGTCATCGTACCCGCTTAGGTGCAAGGGTCAGGGCTGACCGCTGCGTGTAGCGGGAGTTCTTAGAAAGTTTTCCGGGGTTGTTGTTTTGGAGGCAAGAGCTTCTTTTGAAGCTGAATTGCAGTGTGTTCTGATGCTGCAGGGACCTGTGTTAGGTGCAAGGTGTGTTAGGTGACCAGTGGGGGCTGGTCTGCGTGGCCTCCAGCATGGAGGGCCTCTTCATTGGTTGAGGATTTGACCTTTTTGGGAGCTCTCCCCCTTGATAGTGGCCCTAGGGCTTTGGGGGGAGCAGTTTAGGGCAAGACTGTGCATTTTGGTGTGACAGCTTAGTGGTTGTCCACGTGGTGCACGCCCTGTCCTCTATGAGTGACAGGGTCATGAGGCTTTTCCGCCATTTGGTGCACAGGTCCTTGTCCCTGAGCACATTGTTTTTGTCTAGGCATGTCCCCGGGTTAGATAACGGGGTTGCTGAAGCCTTGTCCCGTGGTCAGTTGTCCCGTTTCGGACCATGGCTCCGTGGGCACGTGTGTCGCCAGAGGTTTTTCCGGCCCACTTTCGGAGCCTAGGTGGGCTCCTGGGCAGTGGAGAGTAGAGGCTTGCTGGCTACGGCACTCTCGGGAGTGTCTGGCACTCTGGGGGGCTTAGCAGCAGGCAGGGAAGAGTTTGGGCTTTGCAGGCAGGATACGGGTTAGCCCTAGCTGGCCTGCCCCAGTTGTGTACCTGGCCATATTTGTGTCCAGCTTAGGCAGCGTGGCCTTTCAGTTAGGACTATTAGGTCCAGGTTGGCCGGCTTCGCCTTGTTTAAGGCGGGGGCGGGGTTATTGGTTTTATGGCATCTTCCGCAGTGTGACAGTGCGGGAAAGTTGGGCCGGGGCCGCATTGCGGGCCGCCGGGTCAATTTGGTGCCTTCCATCTCATTACTTCAGTAAGGTGGGTGCTAGTATGTAGGGTTTGGCCAGGCCAAGTATGGATCCCGCCATTCGGGAACGCTCGTTCTCGAGAGGCGCTGCCACTAGTGCGGTAACGGCCTCTCGATACAGAGGATTCGGGAAGTCGCTCGCCGGCGGTCAACGGCCTGTTTTAGGGTACGAACGGCCTGTTGAGGGTTCGGGTAAGATCTTAGGCCAGGTTCCTCCTTTGGTCCCCTTCTATTCAACCCCGCCAGGACGCGACCGACGGTGTTGCTTGGGGTCAGAGCGCTCCGAGACCACTCAGCAACAAGTTACCATCGGGGGTGGGGACCCTGCCGTCGTGGCGGCTGGGTCCTGGCTGTCTGGCTGGGGAGACGGGGTGTGCGGTGGGAATGGCGTTTCTACCGCTATTGCTGGGAGGGCGGCATTCCATTGCTGCGCCCAGGTGGTCCTGGGAGGGCGGCATCCCATTGCTGCGCCCAGGAGGTGCTGGGAGGGTGACATCACGTTGCTGCGCCCAGTTGGTCCTGGGAGGGCGGCATCCCATTGCTGCGCCCAGGTGGTGTCGGGGGGCGGCATTCCATTGCTGCGCCCAGTGGGGCTGGGAGGGCGGCATCCCATTGCTGCGCCCAGTCGGTGGCCAGGGGCGGCATCCCATCGTTGCGCTCAGAGTGTGCTGGGAGGGCGGCATCCCATTGCTGCGCCCAGTTGGTGCTGGGAGGGCGGCATCCCATTGCTGCGCCCAGCTGGACTGGGAGGGCGGCATCCCATTGCTGTGCCCAGTCGGTGCCGGGGGTCGGCATCCCGTTGCTGCGCCTGGATGTGTGCTGGGAGGGCGGCATTCCATTGCTGCGCCCAGTTGGTGCTGGGAGGGCGGCATCCCAGTGCTGCGCCCAGTTAGTGCCGGGGGCGGCATCCCATTGCTGCGCCTGGATGTGTGCTGGGAGGGCGGCATCCCATTGCTGCGCCCAGTTGGTGCTGGGAGGGCGGCATCCCATTGCTGCGCCCAGATGGTACTGGGAGGGCTGCATCCCATTGCGGCGCCCAGGTGATGGGTCTTGCACTGTGGTGGCAAGGACCTGTGGGGTCTGGGGGTCGTTTTCGATCTGCCAGGTTCGCGAAGCCTGCGGTGGCTTCGCATTGTGCGGCCCTCCACGCAAGTGGTGTGGTCGAGATCCTCTCGGGGATCGCTTGGTGGGACGCCATTTCCCTTAGGGCCCTTCACCGGGTTAGACGGGGAGTTAAGGCCTGGGGTACGGTAGTCAGAAAGTTAGGTGGGGTGGTTGTGGCCCATCCCCGCATCACCATAGATCAGCTGTGGCTTTACCTGGCTGCTGGTCTTCCTCTGTCAGAACTGAGGAACACCACTTTCTCACAGGACCTGCAGTGTCTCTGCGTGAGCTGGCGCAGTAGAGGGGGGAGTCGGGGGGCCAAGATAGAGATCTGACCCCCGCTCCGTGGCAGGTTAGGGGCGGAAATCTGGGTGGTGGTTCAGCAACTGCGCGTTCTCCCTTGGGCATCTTTGGGGATGATTGACAGGTTCTCTCCAAGCTCATGGTGGGTGCTACCTGCGCACTTGGGGGGAACCTGTCTTTGGGTCCCGCTATTGAAGTCCCAGGGTAGGGGTGAGCCGGCGGGACCCCCCTCATGCGAGTGCATGGCAGGGTCTCAGGTGAGGGAGAGGTCCCTCACCTGGACCAGCATCGAGCTACGCCCTTAGTTGCCCAGGAATGTTGACCTTTTACGTCATTTCCGCCCCGGAAGTGTTTGTTTGACCCTGCAGGTCCACTGTTTCCGGGTCATAGTGGAATATATTAATTTATGCAAATTTATGCTAATTCATGCTAATTTAATTAATAAATTATGCAAATTTATTTTAATAAAAATGACCCAAGTTTAAATCCAGCTCTGGTGTCCGTGTCGTTACTCCGTCTCTTCTGCAATATCGCCGGCTCGACTTACCGGCCACGGCGCTTTTGCGGAAGGGCCGGGCAGACACCGGACTCTTCCATGGCGGCCGCCATCTTTGTTTCGGCCGAAATCTCGCGAGACGAGATTTCGGCCGGGAAAGCCAGGCCCACGTGGCCTGGAATGACATGGGGACCGGGCGGGGCTTGCTGGCCCTATTTAAGGGCTGCAGGCCCTGGGCCAAGCCTGTTCGCCCGGACCCAGTCATCGGAGCAGACACCCACCCGCCCTTCCCTAATTTGCAGTGTGCTATTGGTGGGTCGCCCTCGGGGGCCGAATGGGAATTTTTTGCAGCCTCGCCCATTTGGCATGGCTGTTTTTTCGCCCATTCCACACTGGGGAGATGGATGGGCGGTTTAGGGGGTGCTTGCATTCAATAGGTTAATTGGCTTACCTTTGGTCATTTGGGTAGGCAGGTTAGGGGCGGAAATCTGGGTGGTGGTTCAGCAACTGCGCGTTCTCCCTTGGGCATCTTTGGGGATGATTGACAGGTTCTCTCCAAGCTCATGGTGGGTGCTACCTGCGCACTTGGGGGGAACCTGTCTTTGGGTCCCGCTATTGAAGTCCCAGGGTAGGGGTGAGCCGGCGGGACCCCCCTCATGCGAGTGCATGGCAGGGTCTCAGGTGAGGGAGAGGTCCCTCACCTGGACCAGCATCGAGCTACGCCCTTAGTTGCCCAGGAATGTTGACCTTTTACGTCATTTCCGCCCCGGAAGTGTTTGTTTGACCCTGCAGGTCCACTGTTTCCGGGTCATAGTGGAATATATTAATTTATGCAAATTTATGCTAATTCATGCTAATTTAATTAATAAATTATGCAAATTTATTTTAATAAAAATGACCCAAGTTTAAATCCAGCTCTGGTGTCCGTGTCGTTACTCCGTCTCTTCTGCAATAGCGGTATCAAGTGCTGATAATTTCCCATCTCTCACCCCAGGCCCAGCAACTAATTTTTAGCACCAAATTAAAAAGCAGTCCGCTTGTAATTAAATCAATCAACATGGAAGCAATTTAAATTGCTCCAGACCCTTTTAAATCTATTGAATAGGTTACAGACCTCTTGCATTGCCTCTTTCTAATTTAACTCCACGATTCTTTTTCTCTTTTAATAAAATACAAAAGCTCCCCTCTATTAACATCACAATCCTGCTTCTACTATTTTGTGCAAAGCTGAAATTATCCTTCAAGGTCATACAGTTTGCTAACTTTGGTTGATGTGCTCTTCGGAGCTGGTGAAGGAAAGGGAAATATCTTCATGCATTCAGTCTTGCCTTCATCTAAATTTCAGTACCCTTTTCAAATTCTGGACTTGTTAGATGTGTAGTGGGAGTGAAATGACCTACTTTAAACAAAGCATCTGGAAAGAGATATTTTTAAAGACGTAACTACTCTCCATTCATTAAAAGCCTGCAAGAAGACACATCATTTCTTTAAAAAAACCATTTCTTTGCAACCATATCCTCAACAAAAAGCTTTACTTGAAAGACTTTTTACACATTGTACCTTATGCTACTATGCCTATTTACTCAGAAGTAAGCCCAATCAAATCAGCAGTACTGACACAGACTGTTCTTAGCTTAAATACAATTAGGCATCTAGATATAGCTGCCATTTTCTTTAAAAATATATTTTGTGGATTCTCTTTTGTTGCAGCAGGATTCCAGTTCATGTTCAGAATCAATCAAAATAAAAATATTCCCATTTGTAAAAATTAACAGAAATTAAAACAAAGGAATCAGGTCACATACTTTAAAAATAAAAATAACAGGGACAAATTCATTTAAAATATTTGCCGCCTAGGGCTGAACTTGGGAATTTTTGGTGTTCTTTGATTGTTTGCTTGCAAACATTTCCTTACCCAGTTAGGCAACTTCATTAATGGAGGTGGATGGGAGTGGAGGTGGAGTTTGTTCCCTGTTTATGTATAGTAAACATAAGTCTACGCAGAGGGGCGGCATACAAATCTAATAAATAAAATAGTAGCTTTCCTTGCCAGTATAGATGGGGGTGTGGTTTTCTCCTTGATAATTCCTTGATTAGAATATTGTTTCTTTGTCTGGTGTTAATCCCTGCTTATCTGGTGTTGGCTGCTAAAGATAATGTATTTTGATCCTTTTGTTTTCTTCTTAGCTTTTTTTCACTGATTCTTTTCAATGCTGTGCGAATGTAGTTTATCTCTATATTTCTATTGATGGCTGATTTGAAAAGCAAACTTCCAGGAATTCCCTAACAGCACTGGATTTAGCTTGTTCTAAAATGTCAGTTTCTCAATGAAAAGTATGGTTCTGTTTGTCCAGTGTTGAGAGATTAAAGTGTTTTTCATCAGGTCGTCTGAATTTCAGTTGATATCCATGGATACCTTCTGCTAGTCTCCTGCTTATCTGGTCTATTAGAGGCTATTATAGTCTTTATCTTATAGATCACTCTTCTTTTTTCTTCTTTTACTGGATCTTCTGGTTTACTTAATATATTTTAGAGGGATTTAAATTGGTTTGTGTGCTGTGGTGATGCCGTGTGTTTGTACTTCTGTTGGTTGTTTCTGAGATGTTTTTGATTTGTTTTTTTATTTATGCTTTTTATTTCATTGCTTCCGTTGATTGCACTGTAGTGGGCTGAGTCAAGCATTTTTAAAAGTTGCAGGAGTATCAATTTTGTTGGAAGATGTTGTACTGGTGTTCTGTTACCTTTTTGTAGAGATGCTTGTAAGCAAGGACTAATATCAAACAATCAAGTAGGAACAATATCCAGATCAATGAACTGCCAAAGAGAAAATCATATCCCAGCATCACTGGCAGGGAAAGCTACTGCATATAAACAGGGATCAAACCCCATACTCACTTGCATTGATGTTGTTACCTAGTCAGGTAATGAAACATCTGCAAGCATCATCAGGCTCAAAGAATACTAGGGACTCTACAGAAGTAGAAATTTTGGGAAACTGACATTCTCACATCTGCAGGACAGGGATCTCTAGTCTAGACCAATCAGCCTCCCCAGTTCTAGAATCTTCTAGGAATCTGCTGAATTACTGAGGACTGACTCCTTTTTTCCTCAATTAAAGGTTGAGAAGGTGTAATTCAGTAAGTGTGTTTTTTCTTGGGAAAAGAATGTGGCTCAGTAATACAGCAAATATTTTGCATGCATGGCTGAATATTCTGTTATATTTGCCAAGTTATTAGAAAAGCTGGATCTCGTACCAAACAATAGAAATGCCTTTGTTGAAAACCCTGGAATTAGCTAATGGAAACAATTCTGGGCCACATGATAAGCAACTGATTTCTTCCAGATGCCATATGATTTCTTATATCTTATTTAGAAAAAATGATAGTGCATTTTTTCTTTTTCTCCTTGTTACATATGAATACTGTCCTGGCTTGGAAATGATGTATATTACTGTTCCTACATATCAGAATGAGAATTAAGATACATGAAGATGGACAGTGAGCAATATGGCAACGTTTTCTTCTCTATAAGATGGTCTTGCTATTTGAATTGCAGCATAGACTTGTTCCTCCTCCTCTATAAAACAGAGAATGAACATGATGGGATGTGGATGAAGGACTATTTATTAGAACTGCCTGAGCCAATAAGTTTACAGCCTTAAAATACTGCAGGAAATTGGGACAAGGAAGCATAGTTCCTATCTGAATTCTTCTACCCTTTTCTGGGGGAAATAACCCCCACATTTGCAATATAATTCAAAATATAATTTATCAATCTTTTCAACTAGGACTTAGAAATCTGTTTCAAATTATTGGCTTGCAATGAAGCTTTTTGGTTTATAGTTTACAGGTCAGGTCTAGTACCTTTTTAAACAGAATGTATCATTCTGCAGAGAGTTAAGTCCTCAGGGTAAGTTTATCTATTCTGTGTTGCTAACCATAAAACTTTTAATGAAGTCACCAGGATTGTTTGTTTTGTTTGGATGAGTCCTGTTAGAGTCAGCAAACAAATGGTACAAATTTCCTAAACTGAGATTTCTGGCCCAAACCACAATTATTTGCTGTTTGTAGAAAATGCAACTTAATGTATTTCAGTTGGCAAAATATCTTGAGTCAGCCCTAGAGACAGCCTTGAACACTATCTCTTAGCCTTACCTCCAAGGCTGGGGATAATGATAAAAAATTAGCAGCCTCCAGATGTAACCTTCTGAAATCTGCAGAGAAAGTATGTTTGGGTACTGTAGCCTTCCTCGATATGTACAGGATGGCAATCTACAATTCCTAGCTAGAATAGGCGTTGATTGCTTACCTGAACGCCTCTTCTCGTACGGTGAGCGGGTACAGCAGTCACATGGGTTGCTCATGTCCAATCCGGTGGAACTGAGCCTAGTGTTAAAAAAGCTTGCTGGATCCGCCCCTTCCCCAGAATTCGCGAATCCATAGACTAGGCTCAGCTGTGAAGCTCTGTAGTGTTCAACTCTCATTGTTAGAGAAAGAAAGGTTATAGGAAGGTAAAGAAGACACATACAAGGGCGGGAAGTGACTGCTGTACCCGCTCACCGTACGAGAAGAGGCGTTCAGGTAAGCAATCAACGCCTATTCTCCGTACTGAAGGAGCGGGTCCAGCAGTCACATGGGACATACCCAATAGATGGTCCCTAGGGTGGGATTAAATTGCTATCATGAGAGATAACGGATTGGAGTACCCTTCTGCCGAAGGCAGCGTCCGCTGAAGCGTAAGAGTCGATCTTGTAGTGCCTGATGAAGGAATTTGGCGAGGCCCAAGTGGCTGCTTTGCAGACCTCCTCCAACGGGGCTTGAGTCGCCCAAGCGGCCGAGGTGGCTGCGCTCCTGGTGGAATGCGCTGTGATGTTCCTTGGAACTGAAAGGGAGGCCGACTCGTAGGCCTTAGATATAGTCCCTCTGATCCAACGGCCTATTACTGTTGAAGACACCTTGGCACCCATGACTCTGGGGTGATAGGCTATAAAAAGTGCTTCTGACCTCCGAAAGGGTCCTGTGCGTTGGATATAGATTTTCAGCGCTCTAATGAGATCCAGGGTGTGCCATCTAATTGCCAAGGGATGGTCTCGTTGGAGGCAGAAGGAAGGTAGGACAATAGCCTGAGTTCTGTGGAACATGGAACTGACCTTGGGTAAGAAGGTGGGGTCCAGTCGCAAGACTACCTTGTCCTGATGAAATTGACAGAGGTCCTGCCTGATTGAGAGGGCAGCCAGCTCCGAAATGCGTCGGGCAGAGGTAATAGCCACCAGGAATGCTACTTTAAAGGATAGGTACCTGAGGGACGCCGATTTTAGGGGTTCGTATGGTGCCTGCGTGAGGGAATGGAGAACCCGTGGCAAATCCCAGGATGGATACCTGTGGACCTTGGAAGGTCTGAGGTTGGCTATGCCCTTGAGGAATTCCTGAACTTCTGGAAAGGAACGGAGAGGCTGTCTGCGGGGCCCCGCTAGGACAGAGGAAATGGCCGCCAGATGACGCCGGAGGGTACTGGTGGAAAGTCCCTGATGGAAACCTTGCATAAGGAAGGCAATGATTCTGTGTATGGGGATGCACAGGGGAGAGAGGCCTTCCTGTAGACACCACTGGTGAAACTTGGACCACGTATGGTCGTAGATTCGATTGGTCGAACCCCTTCTGGCCTTTAAAATAACCTCCACTGTATCGGAGTCGTGGCCACGCAGTTCTAAGTCTCTCCTGATAACAGCCAGGCGGTGAGGTGGAACCACTCCGGGTCTGGATGGAATGAGGCCCCCTGCCGCAGCATATCCCCCGAAACGGGGAGTCGCCAAGGGTCCTGGACGGACAACTGTTGGAGATCCGCGAACCAGGGCCGGCGGGGCCAATGAGGGGCGATTAGGATTACTCGGGCCCTCTCGGTGAGGACCTTGTGAATCACGTCCGGGAGAATTGGAATTGGAGGGAATGCGTAAAGTAGGCCTGGAGGCCATGGGCTCCGGAGGGCATTGATTGCTTCCGCTCCCGGGGATGGAAATCTGGAAAAAAAGCGGGGGAGTTGGGCGTTCGCATTGGTCGCGAAGAGATCCAGAACTGGTAGGCCGAATCTGAGGCTGATTTGATGGAACAGGTCTTGATGGAGATTCCACTCTCCTGGGTCTATCGTTGCTCGAGATAGCCAATCCGCCTGGACGTTGAGGCTCCCCGAGATGTGGTCGGCTAGTAGCGACCGAAGATGTTTTTCCGCCCAAAGACCCAACTTGAGGGCCTCCTTCATGAGGGCCTTGGATCTCGTGCCCCCCTGTCTGCAGATATGGCTTTTTGTGGCAATGTTGTCGGTGAGAATGAGAACGTGCCGGTTGGGAATGCGAGGAAAGAAATGCTTCAGAGCCAGGGATACGGCTCTTAACTCTAGCCAATTGATTGGCTTGGAAGCTTCCTCCGGGGACCACGTGCCCTGGGCTATCATCCCCTGGGCGTGGGCGCCCCATCCCGATAGACTGGCATCTGTGGTGATGACAAATTGATCCGGGCACCTGAACGGGGATCCTTTGTGCTGTGCCCCGATCTCTGAAAGGGTAATAGGAGCCACTGTAGTTCCCTAGCATGAAGGCGAGCCCAGGGAATTATGCCTATACATGACACCATCTTCCCCAAAAGGGAAGACAGGGTTACTATGGAAACTGAAGGTTGAGATAAAATGCAAGAAATTAACTCCCCTATACTGATTTTTCTCTCAGGAGAGAGAAAGACCTGGGAGGATTCTGAATTAATAACGGATCCCAGGTGTAAAATGGATGTGGAAGGTTGGAGATGACTTTTGTCAAAGTTGATGGAAAATCCATGGTCCTGAAGAACTGACATGGTGACAGAAAGGTCTGTTTTCACTTTCTCTAGGGAGTTCCCATGAACCAAAATATCATCAAGGTAACATAAAATGTGAATGGGAGACGCCCGGATATAGGCCGCCAGGGACCCCAAGAGCTTTGTAAAGACCCGAGGGGCCGAGGAAAGGCCAAATGGCATCGCCCTATACTGGAAATGCCTGCCCTGAAAGGAGAAACGTAAAAATTTTCTGTGGCCTTTGGCTATAGGAATATGGAGGTAGGCCTCGGTGAGGTCTAAAGAGACCATGAAATCTCCCGGGTGGATGGCGGCCAAAATGGATGATAAGGAGTGCATCTTAAACTTCCTATATTTGATGAATAGGTTCAGCTTCTTTAAATCCAAAATAGCTCTCCAACCTCCGGAGGATTTTGGAACCATAAATAGGATGGAATAAAAACCTAGACCCTTCTGACCGGGGGGAACCGGTTGAATGGCTCTGATGGACAATAAGTGGGAAATGGCCTCCTCCATACGGTTACAATCTGAGGAGGACCTGGAAGAAGGGCAGGAAATAAAACGTTTCGGGGGGGGAGAGGTAAATTCTAAAAGAAGGCCTGTTTGAACAGTGTCAATGACCCAGGGGTCCTTGGAGGTGAGACGCCAATTAGAGGCGAAATGGGCTAGGCGACCACCTATGGGAATCGAGGAAACACTACCATCTAGGTTTTTTTGAAGCCCTGTTAGAGGACGCTCCCCTTTGGAAGCGAAAACCTCTGCCCCTGGAGTTCCTACCTTGGGAACGAAAGCGGGGGGAATACTGACCTGGAGATCTCTGATAGGAAGCCGCTTGATCTTGCTGACGCCCTGGGCGACGAAAGGACTGCGTTTTGGTAGCCTTTTTGGTGGTTGGGCCCAATACTTTCTTCTTGTCCGTGGTTTCCGTGAGGAGTGGATCCAGAAGATCCCCGAAAAGCAGGTCGCGCTTTAAGGGTCCCAGAGATAACTGCCACTTCTGACGTACTCCTGCTTGCCAAGGGCGAAGCCATAGGAGTCTTCTTGCCGTTATAGAAGCTGCAATAGACTTAGCAGAAAATCTAGTAGATTGTAAAGTGGCATCAGCCACGTACTGAGCAGCTGCAAAGACCTTGTTGAAGTCTTGTTGACCTCTCAAGTCATCGGGAGGAATATGCTGTTGAAGTTGGCGAAGCCACAGAAGCATGGCTCTGGAGAAAAAGGAAGCCGCTGCAGAACTTTTAATGGCCCAGGAATCTGCGGTGAATCCTCTTTTGAGCATCTGTTCAATCCGCTTGTCCTCTGGGCGGAGAACCTCCTCTGCTTCGCCTGGCACGGCAGCCGCCGAGTGAAGGATCTTGATAGGTTCATCCGGTTTAGGAAAAGATAGGAGCTCCTCATAGGAAGAGGAAAGTTTGTACAACTTTTTGTCCTTGGTTGTGGGATTAAGCCCAGAGGCTGGGAAATCCCACTGCTTAAGTAAGGCATCTTTAAACAATTTAGGCATAGGAATTACCTCGTTATCCTCCTGTTCCTCTGTGAAGTAAGGTAAGTTCTCCTCCGGGGGATCAATGGATGTGGAGGCCTGTTTCTCCTGGGCCGCCAATCCCGTAGAAATTCTAGCTTTGAGGAGGAGAGATTTGAACAATTGAGAGGGAAAAATAGTAATTGGAGAAGGAACCTTTATTTGGGATTCCTCATCATCTGAGAGACCTTGAAAGGGATCCTCATCCTCTTCCATATCCTCGTATTCGTCCTGAGAGGAATCTGATTCATCCTGAATAGGAGCTCTAACCATTGGGGAAGAACCCAAGGGGCGGGAGGAACGAGGAGGTGGAGGAGGTAAGGAGGGCACATTGATGGTAGAGAGTTTAGCATCAATGGCCTTGGATAACACAGAAAAAATAGATTGGAATTCAGGAGGTAAATTAGAAATATCAGCAGGAATGGCAGAAGAATCCCTGAAGGCCTGGGAGGATCCTGGCTGGGGGGAATCTTCAATAATATCTGGTTCCTCTGGACCTATTCCCCATAGGTTAGGTTGGGGTCTGTCTAGGTTTGGCTCATCCAGAGATAACACAGTGACCCCAGAAGAAGGCAGATTAGAAGCCTCTGGGGGGTCATGACTACTGAGTACTTGGGCCTGTACTTTCAAACGCTTTGCTGATTTGTCATGGATTTTTTGTAGGGCTAGGTCCCTTCTCTTCTCAGCCCTGGTGACTTTGGTCGAGGGGCGGGCCCCTGAAGAAGAGGAGGTCGAGGCCTGGGGGATACTGGTAATCTCATCGCCTGTAGGCCTGGCCTCTCTGGGACCTTGAGTGGTGCCTCTCTTGGGAAAAGTAGCCATAGTCTGACAATTAACAGAAGACAAGGCTGAGCCAAATAACTGAATAATTAGGGAGAAGAATTTCAAAGACTTCCCAAGAGGAATGGATCCTGCTCCGAGGCGTCGGAGCTGCTGAGACTTGAGGGCAATCTGGGCAAACCCAGAGTTCGTGTCCCCAAATACAGCGTGGCCAGCCTCCCTAAACTTTAATTAAAGTAACCAAGGCACTCTGGTTGGAGGCTTAGCCGGTGGAGAATTAAGCCTGAGCGTCCCAAAGCCCACTCCGGGATCCAAGCGGTGGACTGAGGCCTACGCGGCTGGCAGAAGGCCAACACGAGAGGCCTAAATTTAAAAAGGGCGCGAAGGCCTTCGCGCCGAAAAATCGCTCCGTAATAGACTTCTTAAAGGGGAAGCGATCGACTAAGTCCAGGAGACTAGAAATAAGCGTCTCACTCCGCAGGAGGTATTTCTTAAGCCCTTTAACAATAGTACTATAATAAATCAATGAAGCAATACTTGCACCAAGACCTCCAGGCCAAAGGATTAAGGAATCCACAAGCGGCAGCGGGGATCATAAACGGCAAAACAGCCGGGGGAAAACGAAACCGCAACTTCTCCCAAAGGAAAAAAGCCGAGCCACAAACGGCTGGCGCTATTAGTGCAAGTAAACAAATAAGGATAAACAATTCTTACTACTTTTGAAGAAAGGATCGAAGGGAAGGTGTTAGTATGTTGAACGAGCTATCACAATACAACCGCAGGATATGCGAACTGAGCGAATTCTGGGGAAGGGGCGGATCCAGCAAGCTTTTTTAACACTAGGCTCAGTTCCACCGGATTGGACATGAGCAACCCATGTGACTGCTGGACCCGCTCCTTCAGTACGGAGAATAGCCATTGGCATCAGTTGGCCAAATTTATGACCTTAGTCCTTCCCCCATCTCGGCTCTAACAATGTTGAAAGACAAGTGAAGCTAATACTTCCCTTTACTTGTTCCACTTTTAAAGTGTAAGGAGAATATCATTCTCTAGTCTTGTCATTGAGACAGGGTTGGAATCAGCACCATGCGGTTTATGCCAGCTTTCTCTTCCACCAGATCAAGGACCGGAGGAAGCACTTTAACACTTCCTTTGGGGGGAAAAAGTCTATAGTGTTGCATTTTTCTTAAGATTGAGAATATTTCTGCTCTTAAATTCCTACTACAAAATTCAGGTCTAAGTATTAAGGCTGTATTTCCAGTGGCTTTTTTTCCATCGTGCATTTTCTAAACGGATGGATAGATTAAGGAATGACAAAAAAATAACTCTTTTCTTCTTCCAATTTTCATTAATAATATTAAATATTAGGTCTTAAAATGATCTTGTTCATGTTAATTGGGATCTTCCATGTCCAGATATTACAAAACCCCAAACTTACCATCTTCAGCCTCAGGTTCCTTTATTACCAGTTTCTCATTTTCTGATTCTTGATCTTCCTCCTGAAACAGAAACATTAAACATAAAACTATTGCTTAGCTGTTAGCAATAAAACCTCCCTGCAAACCAATCCAAACCACCAGGAAAGGATGCTGTAATAAAAAAGAAATCTTGCTTAAATAAACTCTGAAATTGTCTACATTTTTATTTTATTTTTATTTTATTAATAGAGTTGAAAGGGACCGTTAGGTCATCGAGTCCAACCCCCTGCCTGAGCAGGAAACCCTACAGCACCCCAGCCAAATGGAAGTCCAATCTCCTCTTGAAGGTGTCCAGAGTTGGGGAGTTCACCACCTCCCCTGGCAGGCAGTTCCATTGGTTGATGTTCTTGTGGACAAGAGGATTGGGCAGGTGCAATGTCTATTAGAATGTATGTCTTTTTTGAACCAATCGTTGTTGTTTTTTCAAAACAAGAGATTAAGGGTAAACATTTAGTTCTGTATCTGCATATATTTTTTCACACCTTTGTTTGCTGACATGTACATTTATTTTCTCAAATTGTTCTGTTTCCCATTTTCTGTTATTATATAATATACATATCCACCTTTACTCTTAGATTCTTAATTTCACCTTTTCTACTATGGGTTATTTTGAGCAGCCTTTCCCACTTGAATATATATACATTCCCACTCCAAATATGCACATATATTGCACTCACATGCTTCAGAAATGTAAGATTACAGTGGTACCTCGAGATACGAGTTTAATTCGTTCCGGACCTGGGCTCTTAAGTCGAGCAGCTCTTATCTCGAACGACTTTTCCCCATAGGAATTAATGTAAATAATTTTAATTGGTTCCAGCCCTCAAAAAACTCACAAAGTTAGTCTAAATTATGCAGAAAGACATGTTTTTAATGAAGAAATGTACATGTACATATAAATGAATAATGAAGTTTCTTTCACTTAACTTGTAAACTTTCTTAAACTTTTAAATTTACATATGTTCAACTTCTCTGCCACCCAATCCTGTAGGACAGAGGTCCCCAACCCTTTTTGCACCAGGGACCGGCTTTAAGCGATCAAGAGAGGAATGGGTGAATGAATGGACGGAGGGTGGGAAGGAAGGAAGGAAAGAGGGAAGGGACAGGAACAGAGGAAGGAAGCAAGGAAACTTATGAAAGGGGGGAGTAAGAGAGGAATGAGTGAAGGGAGGGAGGGAGGGAAGAAGGTGGGAAGGAGAAAGAAAAGAAGAAATAGAGGAAGGGAAGGTAAAAGAGAGAAAGAAAAAGAGCAAGAAAGAAAGCAAGCAAGCAAGCAAGCAAGCAAGCAAGCAAGCAAGCAAGAAAGAAAGAAAGAAAGAAAGAAAGAAAGAAAGAAAGAAAGAAAGGGGGAAGGGACAGGAACAGAGGAAGGAAGCAAGGAAACTTATGAAAGGGGAGAGTAAGAGAGGAATGAGTGAAGGGAGGGAGGGAGGGAAGAAGGTGGGAAGGAGAAAGAAAAGAAGAAATAGAGGAAGGGAAGGTAAAAGAGAGAAAGAAAAAGAGCAAGAAAGAAAGCTGCAAGCACCCCCCCGAGCCCCCCAGGCCGGCTGCAACCTTTTAAAACACGCGCGCCGCTTCGCAGCTGTCTCCTGAAGCCGAACGCGGAAGTTAGCGTTTGGCTTCAGGAGACAGCTCCTTGGCGCTTGTATCTCGAATTTGGGCTTGTAAGTAGAACAAAAATATCTCTCCCCTCCCAGCTCTTATCTCGAGTTGCTCTTAAGTAGAGCAGCTCTTATGTCGGGGTTCCACTGTACTTCCATTTCCCCCCCTCAAAAATAACTTTTTTTTTTAGATCACCGTAGCACTTTATCACAGAAGCATTGTGAACACTCAGGTACTTGTGGGTGTAAAGTCAAGAAGCACTTTCATATCAGGGAAGGGGAACTATGGTCCCTTTATGTTCTGCCGGGCTCTCTGATAGGAGACTCCCGAAAATTCAAGGGTACAAATTTCAGACACACAAACATTTGAAAATTCAAAACAATGTTCTTTATCACAAAAGTCAAAATAAACAAAGCACTCTTTTTGTATTGCAAAGAGAACTCTTCCCAAAACAACCAGGTAGTCTGTACAATTTCCCTTAAGCAGTCATTAAGTACTTAGCTAGCAGCTGTGAAGAAACTTCATACCCCTTCTTCTTCCAACGAAGTGAGACACACACACACACACACACACACACACACACGTTGCTCTGCTTTGGTTTCAAAGGTGAGAAAAAGCATCAAAGTCCACCAACACAAGATTCCTGACGAACTCCGATCAGATATTCTTCCACAATGGCCAAACCTACATGCTGCTATTTATAGCAGCAGCCCTAATTACTGGAGCCCCACCCAAACACAGGTGGCCTCCCTTATTTCCTGTAATATGTTCTTACTTGGTCTCTTCTACTCATAATTCTGCGCTTGCGTGGGTCCAAAACGTCATCATCCGAATCAAAGGAAGATAAGGGAGATTGACTGCCTGGGCTGTGTGGCAAGCCCTCCTCTGCCGAGTCACTCCCACCTTCTTCTTCGTCCGAGGAAACTAAACTCTGAACTGATTCTGTCGGCAATAACACATGCCTGTGACATGTTGAAGTTTCCCCTGCATCCACCTCCCCATTCTCTGGGGCAGGAGCTGGGCCAGAGCCAACTACAACACTTTATGGCCTGTGGACTCATATTTCACCCTCCCCAGGATCCAAAGTCTTCCCTGAAGCCGAGGGGAGGATAAAAACACCCTCCCAGAGCCTCTGTGCAAGCCAAACATTGGAGTTGGAATTGAGCTAGTGCAACAGCTCACCAGCAGATATGGCTTCACATGCCATCTCTGGCACCCATGCCATAGGTTCGCCATCACTGGTCTATGAGAACTATATAGGCAAGAAAGGGAAACTAGATGTCACATCATAGGATTCTTTAGGAAATACTTCAACCATTTTAATCCAAGTTTACAGTCGGAGAGAAGTTGACTGTAGAAGCATCTCGGTGTGCCAATCTATTAATTTTTTTCATACTCAACACAAACACATTTTTTTTCATACTCAACACAAACACATAAGTAGAAGTATGTATTACCACATATGCATTCACTTTTTCACTGTTCCTTAGGTGCCAGATTGCAAAATAACAAGGCAGAAAGTTGTACTTATTTTTCCTGTGACTCTGGAAAAGAGCGGAACAACCAGATGATAGGTGAGCCTGTTTCTTTCTCGGCACCTTGAATTCCCCTGGCTCGGTTCGGTGGGGGCTGACAGCTTCCACCATTTGTACAGGAGGGTAGGCACAGAGAGGGCCACCAAAGGAGATTGTCACTTCCAATTAAGAAGGCAAAATCAAGATAGAAAAGAAGCCAAGAGCAGAAGGGAAGAGCCTTGGGCTGTTATCAAGATGTGATAGAACAGACATATTCCTTGCACCAAATGTCTTGTGAATTTAGAAAGCAGTTTTACAAAAACCAGGGATCTCTACTGTTATCTCCAGCTCAGAAATCAAGGTAAAGGGTGTCACCAGGGAAGAATGTATATTATGCACTAGCCTTCTTTATTGCATTTTGCATTCAATGCTCCTTAACTCACCAAATCCAGCATCACTACTACATGTACACTCCAATTTAATTAATGTTTCCCAAAACAAGCTCCTTTTGCCTCTTTGTTCACTTCTCACAAGTCACGAATATTTGGGGGAAACAAAGTGTGACCTACCCTGAGTTGCCTTTGTTCAGAGAGCTGCATTACAAACAGGGTTGGGCTACTGACTGGACCGGGGGGTGGGATGCAGTGGGGTAGCGAAAATGGAGTTCCACCCCAGAGCACCCAATTTGCACTGAAAGATGTTGGGAAAAAATGCAGAGCATCCTGCATAAGCCACGCCCACAGTGTGGTAGTAAAACCTTCACTGATTACAAGTCACTACAGTCAGTGCCTTGCCTGGGAGCAATCACTAGCTAATGAGTCCACATTGGAAAATGGGGGTTGCTTTATACTGAGCTGAGTTGACAATTCTGTCTGCAGTTTCTCTAGTTCAGGGGGTGTCAAACTTGCAGCCCGCAACCCAGATGTGCCAGATGCTGGCCAAGCTCACCTGTTTTAGTGGTGGGGGAAAAGTCACAATACATCATGTCATGATAACGTGACGACACAAATTTGACACCTCTGCTCTAGTTCAAGTCTACAGTCTTTCCATCCTTACCTGGACATAGCAACAACTGATGGTGGGTTTTTCTGCATATTCAGGCTACTTCTAGAATGAAAATTTTCTGGGGAGAAGGTTCAGATAGGTCCTTGTTATTGTGCATACCTATTTATTATTTATTTATTTACAGAATAATTCCCTCAACACTGTCAAACTATTTACTAGGTCTGTACTACTATTAATCTTCACAGTGTTCCCATCACCTCCCACAAATGACTGTATGACTGTAACTTTGTTGCTGGTATCCTTACAATTTATATTGATTAAATTATATTAAAGTGTTGTTCCTTATTCTTGATGAACTTTTCTTTTCTTTTATGTACACTGAGAGCATATGCACCAAGACAAATTCCTTGTGCTTCCAATGACACTTGGCCAATAAAAATTCTATTCTGTTCTGTTCTGTTCTATTCTATTCTATTCTGTTCTGTTCTATTCTATCTCTCACACACATTCAATGATTCTAGGATGATTTACAAAAAATAAAAACTTGGTATACATAGAGTTAAAAGAAATACCTAGATAATGGGAAAAAGGTTTCGAAATGCCAGATGTTGATGTCTATTAATGATATCATAAATATCATTTGTCTTATTATGCATTTGTAAAAGTAATGGTCTTTTATTAATTTTGATGAATTATGAAACTTTTGAAAAAGACAATGGTTGGACTAGTTAGCTGAATTATCCAACCTTGCCCAGCAGGTCCATGAACAGTTTTATGGGTCTGATATGAAAAGCCACCTATTGGGTATAATAAGAATTTGGGTTCACTAACTAATTTTGGTTCCAGCTGGCCCCCACATGGATGCCAACACAGCAGTATCCACATTGTTTAAGCTTTTCTTTGTGGATTAAGCTTTGCGACATTCATATTGGAAGCCTGAGTCATATGCTTATAATTTTCCTCCTGTGCCTGTTTTACCAGCCATAGATATTGCTGCAGAATTGCCAGCTGAGTCTCTTTGAGTAGTTATCTACTTCTATAAAGGATTATCTGCTTTCTAAAACTGTTTTAATCCACCTATCTCCTCTTCACTCTTAATTCAGTCAATTTAACCTAAAATACGTGCTAAATCAAACCAGTTTCCTACAAAAACTTTGATTATGTTTCAGATTCAATTGCAATAAACCAATTATGTTGGAGAGCATAAGATAAACTCGGCGAAGCTCAGAATATACAAATTTAAAGTCTTGTTAGTAAATACAGAATGGGGTTTTTTCTGCATATAAAACCTAATTGACCTTGGAATTCATTGCTACAAAAGATGATGGTGGCCTCTAAGTTGAAAGAGTTTAAAAGCAGATTGGATGCACATACAGAAGACCAATTTAATTAAGGATGATTTCTCTTGAGCAGGGGTGTCAAACTCATGTCATGACATCATCACATGATATATCGTGACTTCCCCTCCCTTAGCTAAACTGAGTGTGGCCAGCACACGATGTAGGCAGCCTGTGGGCGGTGAGTTTGACACTCATGCTCTTGAGATTTGTTACTTGGACTGAGGGTTAACTTCAAATCCTGAGTTCACAGAATTTCAGGAAGACGGGCCTACATCTGGATCTCCTACATGCAAGGACATCAAATAGGCCAATGTGAGAAATAGTAGATTATGATTGGTTTTGAGCTGATCTAACCAGGCTTTTCTCATGTTCTTACAGCAGAGTTGACCATGATATTCATAGGAATGTGATGTGGAAGAAGATGATAGGAAAAAAATCTAACGATTGCTTTACTTGTCACAGATTGTTTTGGAACTGGATTGGAACCTATTTAAACTTTAATTTCTAAATGAAGAAGCTCCCCAAGTCCCTTTGCTTACTTCCTACAAGCTTCATCCTGTTGCTGACAGATACATGGCTTCATTTTGCAGCAAGTGGCAAAGCTGCCTTAAATCCATTGCAGAAGGAAAAGACACCAGAGAACCGAAATCTTGTTCTGTTGCATTGCTGTTTTTATGTACATAAAATAATGAAGTTGCAATGCCAAACCCAGGAGGAAGAATCTTGCAAGGTCTTTATCACAGAGGAGCGGTGTGAAAGGAATTTAAACCCAGAGTTTGGTAGGAGAATTTTTCTTTTAAAAAAACCCTACAGGATGGAAAATAACTCTTGGCTATCCTTTCTAAAGCGTGTCACATGTTGCCATTTAAGGCTCTGTTTTTTTAAATCCACGCCTGATGCAAGGCACAGCAAGAGGAAAAGAATTCAGCCTGAAATAAAGGCTCTGCTTCACAGTCAGTGACATCATTTGCTGCTCCCTTTCAACCAAATCCTGCTTCTTGATCTCTTCATCATTGTAATGAAGGAAACAGCTGCTAAAGCAAACAACTTCTCGGACTATTGGAATAATCAGTGCTAATCTGGGGGGTGGCTTGAGGCTGGGTGTGCCTTTGAAAAAGGATAAAGTCTTCTGCCTGCCAAGAAGTCGAGACTGTTATGTACACAGACAGCAATGTGAAATGGTGAATTCAAGTGAGAGCCATTTGCAAGCTGGTACATTACATGCCTCATTCCTGAACAGACACACTGAAGAAAGAACCCCCCATGGAAATGGGGAAGAGAGATTTGGCTATTGCTATGAATTAATCAGCTATATTCACTGGTACAAAAAATAACTAGTGTCAATCAATTGGATATTGAGGACTCGTTTTTTTAAAAAAACAAAACAAATAAGGGCATAAAAAATGCTCACTTGTCTTTTAACTTAATCTTATAAAATTTTTCGTTTAGAACATTAAGGAAAACAACAGTCAAGTTTTTCATATAAAAACAGTATTGTGTGCAATTCTTCAGATAATACAGCATGTTCATGTTTTAAGGAAAATATGTCAATTTCATTGTGAACTTTAAAAATATATATTGCAGTGGCTATTTTAAGAAAATCTGTTGTGTTAACATCCATAAAGATTTCCAGAATAAACTTCAACAAGTAACTGGACTTCATATCAGCTTAAGTGGTCACAATTCAAGGTGTTGGTTATCACCTATAAAGCCCTACGTGGCTTAGGACCAGACTATTTATGGGACTGTCTCCTGCCGCATACTCTCAGAGACCAATTAGATAATAATAATAATGATAATAATAATTTATTAGATTTGTATGCCACCCCTCTCCGCAGACTCAGGGCGGCTAACAACTCACAGGGTTGGACTTCTCTGGGTCCCGTTGATTAAGCAGTGCAGGTTGGCGGGCCCGCTGGGGAGGGCCTTCTCTGAGGCAGCCCCGGCTCTTTGGAACCAACTACCCCCCGAGGTCCATACTGCTCCCACTCTACAGGCCTTGCAAAAAGCCTTGAAGACCTGGCTCTGCTGGCAGGCCTGGACACTGTGAGAGTCAATATCTTGTCCCAGCTGAATCATGTTTTGAGTGAAATGTGTGAGGGTATGATTATATTGATTAGTTTAAGGGTTTTTTATTGTTATTAATATTTGACTTTGACTTTCTATTGTATTTTATTGTTGTAAGCTGCCCTGAGTCCTGCGGGATTGGGCAGCATATAAATCTAAATAAACAAACAAGCAAGCAAACAAACAAAATGATACCCCTGGAAACCCTTTAATTATGAAGTCAGTCAAAAACATTATAGGAAACCAGCAATGGCAGCAACAACTTCCAGCCAAGAAAAATAGAGACATTCAATAAAATAACTAAAGTGCTAAA
This sequence comes from Erythrolamprus reginae, assembly GCF_031021105.1. Lineage (NCBI taxonomy): Eukaryota > Metazoa > Chordata > Lepidosauria > Squamata > Dipsadidae > Erythrolamprus > Erythrolamprus reginae. The sequence continues at coordinate 148,848,203 of NC_091951.1, read as the reverse complement.
TAAAATGGTATCTTGAGAGGTTAAAATGACTTTTAAAATATATTCTACAATCCTGTAACAGTGAGACTTTGTACTCCCTAAAAATAGTTGACCGTTCACACTAGTTTTGGCCATTATTAAGAGCTCTGACCTAGTATTTACAGTCTTAGTTGTGCATGCGCAAAGGTTTTTTACAACAGCAAAAGTTGAGATGATGGCTGAAACCTAATGAGTGAAGCCACATCGCTTTGTAACGTATGCTGTGACCCACTTGAAAAAGGGCCAGAACAACTGCTTCAGCTTCAACCGCAATAACACAAGAGCACGCAACAGGTTCAAACTTAATATCAACCGCTCCAAACTTGACTGTAAAAAATATGACTTTAGCAATCGAGTTGTTGAAGCATGGAACTCATTACCAGACTCCGTGGTGTCAACCCCCAACCCCCAACATTTTTCCCTTAGACTATCCATGGTTGACTTCTCCAGATTCCTTAGAGGTCAGTAAGGGGCGAGCATAAGTGCACTAGTGTGCCTTCCGTCCCCTGTCCAATTGTCTCTCCTATATTTTATATATCTTTTCTCCCATCCATATATCCTTCCTCTACTCTTCATTGATGTATTCTATTCTCATATCTCTTCTTCTATCCCTTCCCTGATATTTACTACTACACGTTTTTATTCTCCTTAACTTTCAATTTGTATTTAAATAAATAAACAAACAAACAAACGAAACAAAACAATGGACATCTTCTTTGTTTATCTCCTCCACCAGCCTTTTATAGTAAGCTACTGCTGGAATGTAGAGCAATGTGGTTACCGTATTAAGAATCGTGAAAGCACGTGAAAAGTTATATTTTAATGGGAGTGGTTTCGCACCTTTCTTTGTCTTGTTTTCTACTTTCTACTGAAATATCTTTTTCCAATGGCTCCACATTTTCCTGTCATTCAGCATCATCATTCCATCCATGCCATCCTTCAAATGTCACTGCCGTTGTCTGAGCTTCCCCCTAGAATTCCCAGATTGTGCACAAAGTCCTACGGGATGTGTCCAGATCCAGTTAGTTTTAAATTTCCATCCAAACTAGCTGTGCTCCCTGACATTTATTCCCCCTAAACTACTTCTAAGGACTAGCCCAAGATCTTGCATCGGAAAGAGTTAAGCAAACAAGTGTATTTTAAGAATGTTTTCATCTCTAAATCTTTTTTTTTTTGCCCCCTTGTCTATCTGAAAAGCTACAGCTTGCTTCCCCTGTACCTGAAGCTTAAAACATTTCTCTCATCCTAAAATGTTACTCTAGAATCTAAGGCAGGGAAGGACCTTGGAGAAATTATGAAGAAATGGTTACAAAACTTAAATTGGGAAGACATTGTTAGGCTTCAGGATTATGTACATAATTACATCACTAATAAAGTTTAATGTAATAATAGTCAAACTTGTAGAATCTATTTCCTGGCATTTCTTGAAGGGCTGATAGGTGAGGAAAAACTCTCTCTTTCCACAGGCATCCTGCAGCCTCAGTAAAAATAGGTTGGAATATCATCAATTTATCACCACCATTTTAGTAACTCAGTAGCTAGAAGGTTGGGATTTAATTGAGCCCAGGTCTGTGTTTTTGCAAAAGTTTTGGTGGCTCATAAATCCCCTGTTCCTACCTTTCTCTAATAAGCCCTTAATAAAGACTTATTTTAATGTCATGTTTTTGCTCAAATAACAGATTTTGTGCAAACGAAGAACTGAAATACTACTTCTTTCAGGAACTATTATGTACAATTACATCAAGGTGCCAGCATACTCAGCTGAGTAATTAGAACCAATTCTGGATATATATTTTTTGTTATCAAGTAAATCTACTATTTCTTCCCCTTCTATATTAGTCTCAACTTTCTATGCAGTAATAAGGAGAGGAACTGACATGGTCTTCTGGGTCTCACCCAGCTTATCCTCTTGAGATGTTTTGCAAGCTTGTTTGAGCCTGCTGTTTTTAACTCATTTCTAATCTAGTTCATTAACAGTAGACTTCCAACTGCATTTGCCTAATGATAAACATCATTTCACCTGGGCATTGATGGCATAAATAGATTCCACATCAGCTTAGAAACCAGGAATTGCTGGATTCAGTGGTAACCACTCAGGATTGTGAGTCCAAAAGATCCTACCTTCAACTCCTAGATTGGTTGCTTGGGGACTGTGTAGCCTTGAAGATTTCCCACTAATATTCTCTGTCTTTATTACTTGTAACAGAGAAAGACTTTCTGCAGATATTAACTGATAAATCTAATTCTTCTTGAAAAATCTGCTTCTTTTATTAGTTTATTAGTACCAGCAGTTCAATATCATGCATTCCTCTCTTTAACATTTTAATTATATTTAATCATCAAATAATTTTTCTTTGTCATTATAGTCTTTGCAGAACCATAAGCAATATTTCATTTTATACCCAGAAAAATACAGCTCCTTCACATATAAAGTATCATAGGATGGGCTGCAATTTCACTTTGTAAAGTCAATTATTTAGATTAGGATTCTTGTTTTCTTTTGGAAAGGATATTCTTATCATAATCTTGCCAGAATTTAGTGTTTGCTTACTTTAAAAAGCCACCCCCCTTTCCAAAACTCAATTGAGTGAGCCACTTGTCAGCCCCAAAGGCATAAAAACTGGTTTCTGAACAATGCTGCCATTTTGGCAGAAACATACTATAGAAGGTGCCCTTTACAACAAGGTATGTGTACAGTGATCCCCCGGGTATCACGATCCCGATCATTGCGAACGGGCTAAATCACGATTTTTCAACCCGGAAGTCAAAACACCATCTGCGCATGCGCGCCCTTTTTTTCTATGGGCACGCATGCGTAGATGGCGCCGGGCAGATCAGCTGCTGGGCGGCTTCCCTGGGTCTTCCCCCTCTTGCTGGCGGGAGGGCGAGCGGCGGGCATCAGCGAGGAGTTTCCCCACCGCCCACGCAAACTCCTCGCTGCCACTCGCCCGCCCTTCGCCCGCCCACGCCGTTCGCTCGCGCCACTTCCCAGCTGAGTCCTGAAGCGAATTGGCTTCAGGACTCAGCTGGGAAGCGGCGCGAGCGAGCGGCGCGAGCGAACAGCTTGTCCGCCGCCTGCCTGCCCGCGCGCAGCTCGCCCGCCCTTCGCCTGCCCACGCCGTTTGCTCGCGCCGCTTCCCAGCTGAGTCCTGAAGCGAATTGGCTTCAGGACTCAGCTGGGAAGCGGCGCGAGCGAGCGGTGTGGGCGGGCGAAGGGCGGGCGAGCGGCAGAGAGGAGTTTGCGTGGGCGGTGGGGAAACCCCAGCGCCACTTCCCAGCTGAGTCCCCTTCCCAGGAACCCCAATCTTCGGCTCCTCGCTAGCGCTGCGGAAGTAAAAACACCATCTGCGCATGCGCAGATGGTGTTTTTACTTCTGCAGCGCTACTTCGCGAAAACCCGATCATTGCTAGGGGTCCTGGAACGGAACCCTCGCAATGATCGGGGGATCACTGTATATGTGTAAAACAATTGGTTTATATGAAGCTCCAAGTGTATTTCCACAGCCCATAAAAGCCTTTCAATAGTGGTTTGCTTCCTAATATAAAAGCTGTTGTGGTTAGCTCTGGCCCAGCTCATGCCCCAAGTAATGTGCAGGTGGATGTGGGGGAAACATCCATATGCCGCAGGCCTGTTTTGCTCCCGATGGAATCTGCCCACGAAGCCTCCTCTGACCAAGGAAGTGTGAGTAACAGGGAAGAGGGGAGTTTGGCAGACAGCCCAGGAGATCAATCAACTGTATCATCCTTGGATTCTGAACAAGAATTAATGACACATCCACACATGCGTAGAGTGATGCATAGGAGACAACAACTGAAGGATTATTACAAGAGAAAATGAGGCCACCTGTTGTTGGGCGGGGCTGCTGTAATTAGTGCTACAGATAAAAGTGCAACCTGGTGTTTTAGCCTCATGGCAGTTTATCTGATTCATTGTTTCGTCAAGATCGTGGTTTTTGTGCTGTTCAAGATTGTGTGTGGACTCTCTGGACTTTAGAATTGGACTCAATTTCCCAGTTATTAGGTGAGCAATTGGATTGCATTTAACCAGTGCCTTGTGTGTACCAGAAAATCCCTTTGACATTTAAAAAGGGAGCTGTTTCTGTTTTTCTGTTTATAAAAACTTTTGGGTTTTCCTTTTATTGTGTGGTGTGTGTCTTCCTGGACTAATTACCCTGTAATTATGGGCGGTTGAAACATGCGGGCAGAACAAAAGCTGGCCCACATTTTCCCAATGTATGAACATGTCGCATGAGTCCCAGCGACCGGTCAGATCTCATAGAGTTGGCCTTTTCCAGGTCCCTTCAACTAGACAATGTCGTCTGGTGGGGCCTAAGGGAAGAGCCTTCTCTGTGGGGGGCCCGGTCCTCTAGAATCCTCTCCCCCAGAGATTCGTACTGCCCCCACCCTCCTTGCCTTCCATAAAAACTTGAATGCTCATCTATGCCACCAGGCTTGGGGTCACTAGACCCTAGCTTCTGGCCGATGAGTGTGAAGTATGCTTGTTGTTGAATGTGAATGAATGATTTTTTTAAATGTTCCAGGGTTTTTAGAATAGTTAATTATATTAATTGGATTTTAGACTTTGATATTGTATACTTTTTTATTACGTTATGAGCTGCCCTGAGTCCTCGGAGAGGGGTAGCATATAAATCAATAAATAATATTTTAGAACAGTTTTTTTCAACCTTGGCAATTTGGAAGGTGTGTGGTTGGGGCTGGGGGACATGCTGGTTGGGGAATTCTGGGAATTGAAGTCCACACGTCTCCAGGTTGCCAAGGCTGAGAAACACTGCTTCAGAAGAACTGCAGTTTCTTGCTTTCAAGTGATAGAGGATTTTGAGAGATAAGCTAATTTGGCTGTGTGGACCCTGGGATGCTAACTTGGAATGAAGGTTACTTAGGAAGACGAGCTATTAAGATGAAACACAGTAGTTAGATACTTGGTTCCATTTATTATTACTTTTACTAGATACAAGCCCTATTACTTTCAGCAGCAAGATGGAAACCGTAGTCAACTATACTGCTCAAAAAAAATAAACGGAACACCCAAATAACACATGCTAGATCTGAATGCATGAAATATTCTCACTGAAAACTTTGTTCTGTACAAAGTTGAATGTGCACAACAGCATGTGAAATTGATTGACAATCAAGGTTGCTTCTGAAGTGGATAGTTTGATTTCACAGAAGTTTGATTTACTTGGAGTTATATTGTGTTTTTTAAGTGTTCCCCTTTTTTGAGCAGTGTATATTAAAAGTGCTGCTTTGCTAAAAAAATAACTGCCTTAAATCTCTAATACAGACATGTTAATTTTGGGAAATGCTTGCAGGAACATGTGGCTGGTTTCCCAGAGATGTTGTGTTAGGAGGAAATCAAGCATTATTTCCTATGTACACAGGGACCAGGTTTACTGAATTCCCAGCCCCTAAAAGAGAATGGACAATAGCTTATTAAGGTTCCTCTAATTGGACTCACTGCTGGCATCTGGCATCCATCCTAGCTGCTCTAACAAAGGAAGGCATTACAACAGGCTGGATGTGTGGCCTGATCTCATCGTTTTATATTTGGGAGGGTGAGCTCCTGAGTCTAGCCCCATTTGCTACTGGAGATTTTAAAACCTCTTTTCAGAAGTGTGCAAGAGACTACAAAAGCCATTCAATTCATGAGCGCCAGAAGGAAAAAGAAAAAGAAGTACCGTAATTCCATAATTTATAACAACTGAAGTGGTCCTGGGAAGGAGACCATAATTCAGGTTATCCACTATCGAAGTTACTAAAATGCAGTTCTCTTTTATATAGAAACTAAACAATTCTGCATGTTGAAAGATGAATTTTAAGCCTTTTGTCAGTTTTATTCTGTACATTTTCATTGAAATCACATACAGGCTCTGATATTTTCTTAAATGGAATATGCATATCCAATACCACAATTCTTAATTGGACTTCTCTCAGCTAAATTATTTGATTTCCCTCTTATTTCCCACCTCCCCCCAATCCATGTCTGGTTTAATGCTCAGTAGTAATTCCCAACACTCCTCCCTACTGGAATGCAAGTGAAAAAAGGGGCTGTGTGGGTTTTCCCCCCTTTTATGCAAGTTTCAGGGTGTCTAGCTATTGTGATTTGAAATATATATAATATCTGAGATTTTAAAAACTCTTGCCTACCCCAAGGAGAAACTCTCAGAGCAGCTGGGATAACATCTCCCCTTTGCTCATTAATCAGAACCTTGTCTCCTTGAAATGCAAGGCGTATGTTTGCAAGCAGCTGACTCTGCAGGGGGAAATGTCAGTTTATTGGAAAATAGGACTGCTGTTGTCTAGCGCAATTCATTTTCCACATGGCTGTGCCTGTCAGAGGTGGTCTCTGCCTCTGAGGGACTAAGGCGGCCTGATGCCCTGCATTTTGGACATCTTTGCTTGGCTAATGACAGCCAGGCACAATCTTCCAGATCACTTTTTAAAATGAACCCTTGGAGAGACAAAGAGATAACTATTCAAATACTGACGGCCGCCAGACTAACATACGCACAACATTAGAAAAAAGAAGACACCTCGACAAACTTAACTATTATTAGTAAAATTATGGAATGTGCTGAATTATCAAAAATAACAATGGAAATGCAAAACAAAAATGATTCAGAGTTCTACAAGGCCTGGGAGAAATGGTTCAGTTGGTTATCTAACTTTAAAAACAATAAAACAAAAACCAATCAAAATTTCTTAACATAAATTAAAATAAAGATATACACAATAGAAATTCGGACCAAAATCAGCACAATCGCTGTCTGAGTTCAATCCACTCGATAACTACTAACAACTTACCAATATCATAACTCACAAATACCTATTACTCATAAAATTAACAAACATAACCAAACTAAGTCGTCACAATGCATATTCCTGCTAGTCTGCAGGTACTACCCCCCTCTCTCTTTCTTTCTTTCTTTCTTTCTTTTTTTCTCTTTCTGTTCTTTCCTATCCCACTTCCAAACTACCTTTCTTTTCTACGTTACCCCTGAACTACTAAATTCTACAGATATAAGATTATCCAAATAAGAATATTGAATACAAAATAATTACCTATAGACAAATATTTGGAATGTATATACAACAATATATGTAAGCTACTGTATAAAAATATTGTTTACCCCATCCCCCTCCTACTTCTCTTTTTGTACTCCCATCCCCCCTTCCCATTCTTAATCAATTAATAAAGTATTTTTTTTTAAAAAAAGAGATAACTAATAAATAGTTCCCTCCCTCACACATGTGTACAGCATACAACCATGCATACTTTCCTCCTGGGGCAAAGTGACACCTGCCTGTAAAGTATGAGATAGTGAACTGCCTGTGTACGAGCTGTCGCTGGATATTACAGTCTTATGTATGAATTAATCTAAAGTCGTATTGGTCTTAGTGATTTAAACAACTCCTTTGATTTCAGTTGGTGTTCAGATCAAGGTTCACAATCACTCCAAGCCACGATGCAGCTTGTTAGGGTTGAGTTTAGCGTATTTTGTGAATCCAACCACAGCACTACTTGAATTCTGCCAATTGTGGTATATTCAGTAAACCATAATTAAAGCAAAACTATGACTCAGTAAGCTGTAGGTACTCAGCCAAATCCAGAATGAACCACAATGTTTACACACAGAGTTGCTCTGCAGTCTACAAAAGAATTACTGAAATGTGAAAGGTGGAAAATGGTTTAATTTTTTTTTTTTTTTTGCAATGCCAAACAGAACAACATGAGGGGGAGACTAATTGTTTCATTAGTAAGAAAAAGTTAGTTAGTTGGGAGAAAGATCAAAAGCAACATGAGAAAATATTATTTTACTGAAAGAGTAGTAGATACTTGGAACAGGGGACTTCCGGTTTGGAGGAGATCGCGGCGGGACGTTTCTGGCAGGGCTCTGCCAAGCGATCCCTTCTACCCCCTCCGAAGGTCGCATTTGCAATCGGATCGGGCTCGGATGGCCCGATCCAAGAACAGGGGGCTCTCCTCTGCCCGAGGACCCATCGCCAGGACTCCGGAGGCAGCGGTTCGCCCCGCAGCTTCGGAGACGGGAGAACCGCTCCTCTTTGCTTAAGAGGACCGGCCAGCGCTTTCTCCCCTCACCCAGCGGGAAGAAGAAAAAAATCCAAGAAGTGAAAGTACAAACTATTTTGATTGAAAAAGAATACAGCAGAGAAAGGACCTAAGGTAAAGAATTTCCATTGTGTTTCGTGTTTAAAAGCAGAAGATCGTGAAAGCTTTAAGTAAAAGTTTTTTTTTCTTCAGGGCGAAAGTGAAAGTTTTTCCCTGTTTGAACTCATCCGCAAACAACAGCCGGATCTAATTTTTTCACTTTTACTTTTCCATTTTGAACTTGAACCTTGGAACCTACAAAATAATTTCTTGACTTTATGGTTTAATAAAATAACTTAAATTTGATATGACTATTTAGAAAATCCTAACTGCTAAAGGAAATTACTAGTGATGATTAGAATTTGTTTTTGATAGACTGTTAAAATCATAATGTTCTGGGTTTAAATTTTGAAAGCGGAGGAACACAGTCTTGCTGCCTTTTTTCCTTTCTTGTTGCTCTTTTTCACAACATGAAATAATTCAATAACTATGAAATAAATGGAATTTAGAAGAGATTGAAATCTTTTTTTTTTTTGGATTACCTACTATTGGATTAACCTATTTGGATTACTTGCTGAGCCTTTTTGGATTATCTGCTGACTCCTTTTGGATTATTTGTTGAGAATTTTTTTTAACATCTGCCCTGCTGCACGGAACTTAACTTGACTCCATCTTGGGATTTGTTTCTTTGTTCCTGCCTTGAACTTGGAAAATAAACTGACTTCATTTTGAATACAAGAAAGTTTTTGATTTGTCTTTCCCTTTGAACTTGGAACTGAAATTAAATACAACTTCATCCTCTGAGACTTGGATTTTCATCTTTACTCTCTAGCAAAATTACAGGATCTATAAGAAGAATATAAGTATATAATGTTGTTATTGTGTCTTTTGAATAACTATTTTTCTTTTCCTGACTTTCCTTTGACTTTCTTTTTTTCTCTATTCCTTGTGCATTGTTATTATTAAAAGAAGTTTAGCTTGAACCATATGCATTGTTAACAAGCCTTGGGTTCCTGCTCCATTCTAATTAGTTGAATTAAAACAGTACCTCCTCTTTTTTTTTCTTTCCCCTTTGAACAATTCCTTTCACTTTTTCTTAATAACTTTTATTTTTTTCCTCTCTCCCTTTCCTTCCCTCCTCTCAAACTTTTTCCTCCTATGCTTTTCTTTCTGTTTTCTATATATAGCTGATATTTTTTTTCTTTCTTTATTTCTGGCCTTCCCATCACACTACTTATTTTTAACTTTTACTTCTCTCTTATTCGCAAAAGTTAATACTTGTTTTTTCTTTCTGTGGCATTGAATATTTTAATTTTTTTTTTAAAAAAAATAATAATATTTTTTGAATTCTGTTATTAATTGAATTGGTACTGAATTGGTATAGTTATATTATAAGGGAATTTTTTTTTTAACAAAATACATTGAACAGATTTGGAATTTATAGCAATTCTTTTCTTTTTTACTACATATAAATTGAAACTAATCTAAATTTGAAATAGTGGATTCTAATTTGACAATGTCCAGTACCTCAACCCTTGTTAAAACAGCAAAAAAACAAACTACACCAACTACTCTCTCTCCACAAGTGTCACCGCATTCTTCTCCCTCGCACCAGGTGTTAACCATGTCCACCAAAGATAAAGACAAAGACAAAATAATGCAGTCTAATTTTGCAACTTTACATGAGACTTTAAATACTTTGAAGGACTTTATGTTTAAATCACAAGAAGACGCCACTCAACAAAGAGAGGCCATAAAAGAGGATGCAACACAACAAAGAGAAGCCATAAAAGCCGACTTGGCAGAATTCAAAGTGGAGATGGCCCAATTGAAAGCTGACATGGGTGAGATGAAAGACCAGATAAAGCAGATTCAACAAACACTCCAAGAAAGTGATGAACGAGTCAAAAAAGTTGAAGAGCAATCTGACAAAAATGAGAAAAGAATGGACTACCTTGAAGGGAGAGCTGATGAAAGATACAGAAGATATGATGAATCAATCATTCAGCTGGAGATGCAACGAGCTTCGTACGGACTTCGATTTCAGAATATAAAAGAGGAAAAAGATGAAGATTTAAAAATGACTATGGCGGAAACTATTGGAGGTATACTCCAAGAGGATCCCACAGCTTTACTGAAAGAAATCGATGAAGTATACAGAATCTCGAATAGCTATATCCGTCGACACAACCTCCCAAGAGAGATACACATTAAGTTTACAAGAAAAGCGTTGCGAGATGAGATACTCCATTATTCAAGAAACTCCCAGCCTCAACATCACGGAGTAGACTTAAAGATACTAAAACAAGTTCCAAGAAGCGTCAGAGAAAGCAGAAGAGACTATCACTTTTTAACTAAAATTTTGATCAAAGAAAACATCACTTACCATTGGCTTATTCCACAAGGACTTTCTCTGACATGGCGTTCTACAAGGTACAAACTGGAAAACGTAGAACAAGCTATGTACTTTTTTGAAAAGAGTGGCATCAGCCACTTTGATCACACAAGTAAGCAACAAGTGGTCCAACTACAACCAGCTCAACAGCAACCAGGGGAAGAATTACCAACCCAGCAAGAAGAAGATCTGGGGGCTACTGCTCAAGTAATAGAGCAGGACCAAGGTGCTAGAAGAGTTCAACCTCAGCGGGAAACCAAAAAACCCACTAAATGACAACAAATAAAGATTTAAAAATCTTTTCCGTAAATGTTAATGGACTTAATGAACCAAGAAAAAGGAAACAAATCTTTTCCAAAATTAGAAATCAAAATGTTCAGATTGCAATATTACAAGAAGTTCATATTAAAAAAAATAACCAAAAATTACTGTTGAATCCCAAAATTGGAAAAATGTACGCTGCATTAGCAGACCAAAAAAAAAGAGGTGTAGTGATGTATGTTAAGAATTCTATAAATTCCAAACAAATATATAAGGATAAAGAGGGTAGGATATTGATTGTACAAGTTGATATTGAACCTAGACCTCTAGTGGTTGTTTCTATCTATGCCCCCAATGAAGACCAAATGACATTTTATAAAAATGTACATCAAATAATAATAGATCTAGCTATTGACAATGTATTGATAATAGGTGACTTCAATGCTATTGCGAATAGACAATTAGACCATTCAGGAGGGGGAGGTAATAAAAAAAGGGAAAAAGGTAAAAAAACAAGAAGGAATTTGCTACCTAGTACTTTCCAAAAAATGAAAGCGGAATTATTACTAAGTGACATTTGGAGGGAAAGACACCCTTACAAAAGACAATATACCTTCTACTCCAACCCTCATAAAATTTGGACGAGAATTGACATGTTATGGGCACCAAAAACGGTTGCAGAACAAATAAGAGAGGTTGAGATAGACGCTAATACATGGGCTGATCACAACCCAATAGTGGTCTCTATGACGATGAATAATAAACAGAACAACTGGCGGATGAATAGATATATATTAAATGATAAGAAATACAAGGATTGGATTGAAAAGAAACTAAAAATATTTTTTGAAATTAATAAAACCTCAGACACTACTCCACAGAATTTATGGGACACAGTTAAAGCGTATATAAGAGGCTTAACAATATCTTATACAGCAAAATATAACAAGGAAAAGAAATTAGAATATCTACAATTAATAAATGAATTAAAACAATTAGAATCCTTATCGCAGCAACACACTAAGAACAGAGATTTAAAGACAGAAATAAATGTAATTAAACATAAAATTAGAGTCATAGAACAAAACCAATTAACTGAAAAGATCAAAAGAGCAAAGCAACAATATTTTGAATACGCAAATAAACCTGGCAGATGGCTAGCATATAAACTTAGAAAACAGAGCCAATCAAAATTAATCCAAAAATTAGAAGATAAAGACGGTATAATAAAATATGATACAGAAGGTAAGGCAGACATTGTGTATAATTTTTATAAAGAGCTATATGCTAAAGATCATGTTACCGAAGATGAAGTTTTTAACTATTTAAAAGCTTCAAAATTACCACAAATAACAGAAGACCAACAGGCCACCATGGATGGACCAATAACAATGGAAGAACTCTTAACAACAATTAAAAAACAAAAAAGCAACAAGGCCACAGGCCCAGATGCCATACCCGCAGAATGGTATAAGATAGAAAATGAAACAATAAGAAACCACATGTTAGAAACCTTTAATTTATGTAGACTTGAGGGTAAAATCCCCAAATCTTGGTCAGAATCACTGACAACTTTAATACATAAACAGGGCACAGATCCAGAAAAAATTAAAAACTATAGGCCTATATCATTATTAAATGTAGACTATAAGATATTTATTGCCATTTATGCAGAGAGACTCAAAAGAGTTATAAATGGAATAATACACCAAGACCAAAATGGGTTTCTACCAGGGAGACAAATTAAAAATAATCTTAGAACCGTAATAAATACACTAGAGTATTATGAACAACACTCAGACAAGATGGCATCTTTAATGTTTCTAGATGCTCAAAAGGCCTTCGACAACGTTAATTGGATATTCATAAAAATGCAATTAAATAAAATGAGATTTGGCCCAAAATTTGTTAACCTAATAGATACTATATACTCAAAACAAACAACGAACATAATATTGAACAACAATCAATTACCAACACTTGATATAAATAAGGGAGTTCGTCAAGGTTGCCCTATATCACCATTGTTATTTATCATGACTCTTGAAACCTTATTAATTAAAATAAGAGCGGACCCTAAAATAAAAGGTTTAACTGTAGGAGAAGAAACTTATAAAGTCCAGGCCTTTGCAGATGATCTAATGTTCATAATTGAAGAACCGACAACAACAGTTCCTACTTTACTGCAAGCTATTGAACAATATGGAAAGGTAGCAGGTTTAAAGATAAATAAAAGTAAAACACATTTTTTGACTAAAAATATGAATAAAACACAAGAAACTAAATTAGAAAGTATCTCTGGAATAAAGACTGTAAAAAAAGTAAAATACTTAGGAATAAACTTAACAGCGAAAACAATAACATTAAAAAATGATAATTATATAAAATTATTAGCAGAAATTAAAAAAGATTTAGCAATGTGGAATAATCTGAAAATATCTTTTTTAGGAAGAATTGCAACAATTAAGATGAATATTCTACCCAAGGTTTTATTTCTTTTCCAGGTAATACCAATAAATCCAGGGGGAATCTTTTTAAAAACTTTAACAAACCTAGTTAAAAAATTCATATGGCAAGGGAAAAAAGCAAGGATAAAAATGAATTGCTTAGAAGATATTAAAGAAAGAGGAGGATTCGGCCTTCCAAATTGGAGACTATATTATCAGGCTGCCGCATTAACATGGCTTAGAGAGTGGATAATCCTAGATAACAAAAGAATACTTAACTTAGAAGGACACGATTTAATGCTTGGATGGCACGCATTTTTATGGTATGATAAGGATAAAAACCATTCATATTTTAAAAGGCACACATTAAGGAAATATCTACTAGAAGTCTGGAAAGACATAAAGAAAAATCACTTTTTAAATATCCCAGAATGGCTAGCTCCTTTAGAAGCAATAACGCATCCAAAGTCTATAAAGGACAAGAAAATAACTTATAGATATAAAGAATTACTAAATGATCAGATGAAGCTTAAATCTAGAATTGAACTACAAGAAGAAGGGATAATAATAGACTGGTGGCACTATGCCCAGATCCGATCTAGATACCAGAAGGATAAAACTCTTTACATTTTTAATAAAAGTAAGAATCCTTTAAGTACTTTAATTACCACCAATTCAATAAAAATGATAGGGAAAATATATAAACTACTCATTGCTCATAAAAATATAGAGTTGACTTTAAAAGATACTATGATAAGATGGTGTAGAAATATCGGCAAGGAAATAGACATAGATACATGGGAGAAAGTGTGGATTAATAACTGGAAAATGACTAAATCAGTTTCATTAAAAGAAAATCAAATTAAAATGTTCTATAGATGGCACCTCCCACCAAATAGGATAGCAAAAATGTTTCCCAAAACATCCCCAGTATGCTGGAAATGTAAGAAGGATATAGGAACCTATTACCATCAATGGTGGACATGTGGTAAAGCTAAAATATATTGGAAGATGATTGAGAAAATATTAAAAGAAATAATAAAGCAAGATATAGATAATACCCCGGAATTTTACTTACTAGGTGTTACAAATCAGACCTACAAGAAAGAAATTCTTTATTTAATTATACACATATTAACCGCGGCTAGAATAATATATGCGCAAAATTGGAAAGGGGAGGAAATCCCCAAGGAAGAAGAGGTTATAGCCAAAATATTAGGTTGCGCTGAAATGGACATGATGACAAGAAGATTAAACGATCAAGAAGATACTAAATTTTATGAAACATGGAACAATGTTTATAAATGGATAGATAAGAAAAAATAAGACATATATATTTATTTCTAGTTAATTTTCTGCATTTGTTTTTACCTAGGTGATAACAATATTAATACTAGTTCAAATGTATTTTTTGACGGTTATGACATAGTAGTGTATGCATAAGTATAAGTAACATATTAAGATTTGTGATGTATAATAGTTGAAATTAGCTTAAATGTTTGGTTTGATGGTTTGATATTATTTTATCATAGTAATTAGGATTACATTAAAGATATTTTTTGACGATTATGTTATACTAATCTTATCTAACATTTACATTGTATTCAAGATTTGTAAAACTTTAACTCAAATTTACTAATTTTTTTTTAATAGTTAACATATATTTAATTATGTATTCTTTTTCTATATTTGAATGTATACTTTCAAAAGAAGCGGGGGAAATACACCCCCACTTTATGTTTATTGTTTGTATGTACCTGTTTGTTTTATGAAAATTAATAAAAAAATTGAAAAAAAAATTAAAAAAAAAAAGATACTTGGAACAAACTTCCAGCAGACGTGGTTGATAAATCCACAGTAACTGAATTTAAACATGTCTGGGATACACATATATCCATCCTAAGATAAAATACAGGAAATAGTATAAGGGCAGACTAGATGGGCCATGAGGTCTTTTTCTGCCGTCAGACTTCTATGTTTCTAAAAAAGAACAGATCCAACAAGAGAAGTACCTGAGAAATAATCAATGAAACTTTATTTTCATTCACACATTCTATGAACTACCGTATAGAAAATGTTTCTCTCTGAATACTGTATCTCCAAATATTTAGTCTGTAACTTCCATCACCTCAGATCTTTACAAAGTTAGGTGACAGAAAATGAAATATCCAGACTTTGGAGAGATCTAGGTTAATGGAAGTGTCATTATCTGGAAAGTGATATCAATGAAAATCTTCCTTTATGGTTTCCTATCTTCCTTTCTTTGTTCTCATGTGTCATTGCATTTTGGGGGGAAAGCTTTGAGGCAAGGAGGGGCAAAAACAAGGTGAAGAACAAGTCTCTCCTTGGATATACTAGGCCAGCTGGAAAACATTCTAAGACTGAGCAACATAGCATTTCCTTCCCACAGTCATTTTATTTCAGTGCAGCAGACAAGCAGACATGGTTCTCTCCCCCAGCACTTCTGATGCCCCCTTATTCTTCTGACTGTTGCACTGCCCTCATTCTAAGCAAACAGGGAGCTGTCTTACCTGGCCAGAACTTTCCTCCTTCTGCTTTGATCAGAGGTGGGTTTCAGAAGGTTCTGACCAGTTCTGGAGAACCGGTAGTGGAAAGTTTGAATAATTTGGAGAACCACTAAATACCACCTCTGACTGGCTCCGCCCTCATCTCTTCTCTGCCTCCCGAGTCCCAGCTGATAGGGAGGAAATGGGGATTTTGTAGTAATCTTCCCCTGGAGTGGGGATGGAATGAAGATTTTGCAGTATCCTACCTCTGCCATGCCCAAGCCACACCCACCAAGCTATGTCACGCTCACCAAGTAAAACCCACAGAACCAGTAGCATATTATTATTTTTTTGAAACCCACCACTGGCTTTGATGGATATATAACTGCATAAAATCAACCAACAGTTCCAATGATTGAGGGAAGTTGCCACACTTCTTAAACTTGCCATATTGTACATTTACAGAACATGTCTAGGTACAAATATCCATATATTTGATATAAGTTATATCATTTATATCACTTCTTGTAGGCCTTGGGCTCAAAGAAAGCAAGTCCATTCAGCTCATATTCGTACCCTTTCTACTATTATAATTACATTGAGATAAGTAAAATTTCATCCTTGCTCTTTTTTTTAATGATCCTCAAACAAGATACTGTTTTTGTGCTGCTGCTAACAGCATCTTCCTTTTCCTATGGGAAAAAGAACAATATTAAGCAGGAGTGTGCAGCTTAGAGATGGAACCCCATGCAAATCTAACCGTTCCAGTAATCTTGCTCTAGGGCCACTGAAATTCAGCAGGGAAACACCTCCAATTTTCTGCACTCTGCTACAAGCTGACAAACTGGGCAGCTGAGATATGCTTCCCAGGGGCCACTGTCTGCCCAAATAGGGTTTATAGAACAAGAATCATTAGTTTGAGATGGGCAGCTATTCAAATCAAATTATAAAACCTGAGTTTGGATTTTGGAGCATATCTTGGTAAATATTCTTTACTCCAGCTGTTTCCTCCCTCTGAAAAAAGGACAATCTATCCAATTCCTTCATAAGGAAGTAATGAAAGAAAGGCTTTTGCACTAGTACATTTTAGGATTTACATAATGCATGTTGATGTTTAAACATATAACAATCTGTGGCCTCATTTATTATGGTTGATTTTAACAGCAGTATCTAAGGTCACCAGATGGCAAGCAAAGTTTTCAAGGCACAGCTAAGTAGTTGAGCTGGGCCTCGTAAATATTGCATATTCTGTCCTTGCTCTGAAGCTAATTCCTATTTTGTTTTTAAAGAGAATGGCAACCTTGGGTTAATAACTACCAAATGCGAAAAACAGCACAAATGTATCCTGTCTGTAGTTATCTTCAGCTCACAGAAACACAATGTTCTTATGCTTAATAGGTTGGAATGAGTAGAAAGCATTTATGTCTAGCAGGGCTATTTTCTGTATGAGTACATGTAGGTGTAATAGAACTTAGAATGAACAAGAATTTCTCCAGGGTATAGTGAGGAAGGAAGGGCCCATGACATTCTGCTGCTTGAGGCAAAACATTGACCCTTCTATGTTTTATGTATAACAGCTGAACAAAACATATTTCATCTCTGGCAATGGGGAAGTTTCTTCCGTGGTTCTTTTAGTCAGCCAGATTAGTCAGTTATGATATCCAGCTCCCCACCTTATCAGTTTGTCAGGGTTTAGGTTCTTGGTGTCTGCTATCTGAGGCAGCCACTGAGCTTAATGTGGAGAAAATAACAAGTGAAGCAATACATGGTATGTTGTTGTTAATGGCGAGTATTCTGAGCAGAGCCTGGTTACAAGCGGTGTGCCACAAGGGTCTGTTCTGGGTCCTATTCTTTTTAATATGTTTGTGAGTGACATAGGGGAAGGTGCGGTAGGGAAGGTTTGCCTATTTGCCGATGACTCTAAAGTGTGCAATAGGGTTGATATTCCTGGAGGCGTCTGTAATATGGTAAATGATTTAGCTTTACTAGATAAGTGGTCAAAGCAATGGAAATTGAAGTTTAATGTTTCCAAATGTAAAATAATGCACTTGGGGAAAAGGAATCCTCAATCTGAGTATTGTATTGGCAGTTCTGTGTTAGCAAAAACTTCAGAAGAGAAAGATTTATGGGTCGTGATTTGTGACAGTCTCAAAATGGGTGAACAGTGCAGTCAGGTAGTAGGGAAAGCAAGTAGAATACTTGGCTGCATAACTAGGGGTATAACAAGCAGGAAGAGGGTGATCCTGCTGTATAGAGCACTGGTGAGACCACATTTGGAATACTGTGTTCAGTTCTGGAGACCTCACCTACAAAAATATATTGATAAAATTGAATGGGTCCAACGACAGGCTACAAAAATGGTGGAAGGTCTTAAGCATAAACCTGTCAGGAAAGACTTAATGAACTCTATCTGTATAGTCTGGAGGACAGAAGGGAAAGGGGGGACATGATTGAAACATTTAAATATATTAAAGGGTTAAATAAGGTTCAGGAGGGAAGTGTTTTTAATAGGAAAATGAACACAAGAACAAGGGGGCACAATCTGAGGTTTGTTGGGGGAAAGATTAGAAGTAATGTGAGAAAATATTATTTTACTGAAAGAGTAATAGATGCTTGGAACAAACTTCTAGCAGACATGGTTGGTAATCTACAGTAACTGAATTTAAACATGCCTGGGATAAACATATATCAATTGTAAGATAAAATACAGGAAATAGTATAAGGGCAGACTAGATGGACCATGAGGTCTTTTTCTACCCTCAATCTTCTATGTTTCTATGTATTCACTAGCAGATAAACCAAGAATTTTAATTGCCAAAATCCAAGCAAAAATTTGGGTGCAACTTATCCACAGATGGGTTTATCTAAGATCATATATGGTAATATTTTAAAAACATCTCTATCATCTTTCTTTCTCTCTATATTCATCCAGATAAGTTGGCCCTTGCATTTTTAACAAAATGCCATGAAAAATACAGGTCAGCTTATCTGTGCATAGTGTACTTTTCATGGAATTTTGGATAAAATTCAAGGGTTAGTTTATCCACAGATGGGCTTCTCCATGAGCATATATGGTTCATTCAAGGAATTGTGTCTCTTCATAATACCTGAATGGGCCACTACATTTTAAACACCATAAATAGAGTCCAAATACAGTATTTTTCAATAGAGCCAACCGATTTATCAGTGAGTCATCATCTACTGTGAGTCACTTGATGAGTTTTAGGAAACAAAGAATGTGAAGTTGCACACTGGTGTATAAACTCAGCCAGAATGAATCATACATATGATCAACTTGCAAGTATGTTGGAATTTGTCCTGAATACCAAAGCTAGGCTTGGGTATACTGCATTTGGTTAATTTTATTTTCACAGGCCGTTCTCCTTTACTCTAAATCAGGGGTGTCAAAGTCAATTTCATTGAGGGTGGCCTCACCCCTGCTCTAAACCATCCTGATTTACTCAATTCTTTCCTTAAAACTATGAACTGACTCATTTGAGAAGTATTACCTGCACTGAACTCAGATAACGAAGCAGTGGAAGTGATGTGCCGGTGCCTGGAGGCTGTTGGGGCCTGGATGGCTGTCAACAAACTCAAACTCAACCCAGACAAGACGGAGTGGCTGTGGGTCTTGCCTCCCAAGGACAATTCCATCTGTCCGTCCATTACCCTGGGTGGAGAATCATTGACCCCCTCAGAGAGGGTTTGCAACTTGGGTATCCTCCTCGATCCACAGCTCACATTAGAGAAACATCTTTCAGCTGTGGCGAGGGGGGCGTTCACCCAGGTTCGCCTGGTGCACCAGTTGTGACCCTATTTGGACCAGGAGTCACTGCTCAGAATCACTCATGCCCTCATCACCTCGAGGCTCGACTACTGTAACGCTCTCTACATGGGGCTACCTTTGAAAGATGTTCGGAAACTTCAGATCGTGCAGAATGCAGCTGCGAGAGCAATCATGGGCTTTCCCAAATATGCCCATGTTACACCAACACTCCGCAGTCTGCATTGGTTGCCGATCAGTTTCCGGTCACAATTCAAAGTGTTGGTTATGACCTATAAAGCCCTTCATGGCACCGGACCAGATTACCTTAGGGACCACCTTCTGCTGCACGAATCCCAGCGACCAGTTAGGTCCCACAGACTGGGTCTTCTCCGGGTCCCGTCAACCAAACAATGTCGCTTGGCGGGACCCAGAGGAAGAGCCTTCTCTGTGCCAGCCCTGGCCCTCTGGAACCAACTCCCCCCAGAGATAGATTGATTGATTGACTGATTGATTGATTGATTGATTGATTGATTGATTGATTGATTGATTGATTTATTTATTTATTTATTTATTTATTTATTATTTAGATTTGTATGCCGCCCCTCTCCGCAGACTCGGGGCAGCTGCATTCTGCACGGTCTGAAGTTTCCGAATACTTTTCAAAGGTAGCCCCATGTAGAGAGCATTACAGATTAGAATTGCCCCCACCCTCCTTGCCTTTCGAAAGCTGCTTAAAACCCACCTCTGCCGCCAGGCATGGGGGAACTGAAATACACTTTCCCCCTAGGCCTTTACAATTTTATGCAGGGTATGTTTGTATGTATGATTGGTTTTTATATAATGGGTTTTTAACTGTTTTTAGTATTGGATTTTGTTATACAGTACTGTATACTGTTTTATTGCTGTTGTTAGCCGCCCCAAGTCTGCGGAGAGGGGCGACCTACAAATCCAATAAGTAAGTAAGTAAGTAAGTAAGTAAGTAAGTAAGTAAGTAAGTAAGTAAGTAAGTAAGTAAGTAAATAAAAACAGTTCATTTGTACCTAGCAACAGGCCTTTGAATGGAATGTGATCACATATGTCATGAAGTCAGACTTACATAGTTTATATGGTGATATCTTGATACACAAAAATGTGATTTAGGTCCGTTTTTCATGGTTGCAGCATCCCTATGACCTCATGAACAAAATCCAGATGTTTGGCAACTGGTTTATATTTATGAAAATTGCTATGTCTTGGGATCATGTGATCACCTTTTGCGATCTTCTAAGAAGCAAAAGCCAGATTCACTTAATCATCATGATACTAACTTAACAACTATGTAACAATGTGGGAAGAAAAATCGTACAACGGGGCAAACTTCACGTAACAAATGTTTCACTCAACAACATAAATTTGGGGCTCAATTGTAATTGTAAGTCGATGACTATCAATACAATTATAAAAATATACATGAATACCCTCAGCTCCCTATACGTGAAGAAGGATGACATTAAGGTGCTAAATGTATAACATATGAGCAATCTATCCATATGTACTGGGGAGTTAGCAATTATATTTTAGCTAACTAGTTAATATTTGTACCGGATTCACACACATCCTGATAAATGATACCCCAGCCTGTTAAAAGAAAAACAGACTATCATTGTTTTGTCTATGTCTCCTGCTGTAACAATCCAATTAAGAAACACCATCTGCCTATTTAGAAAAGCATTAATATTGCTGGAGAAGGGACACTGACCTTATGGCACTCAGGTATTTAAAGGGCAATAAATTAATGTAGAATATTCCTGATTATGTAAAGTTCTTTTAATACAAATCATGCCAGCCTAGATTACAAATTGGCAATGAGACATGCAATGTCATTATACTTGGAACATGAACTGTAAATCCTTCTCCAACCTTTTCTCGGCCTTCAGTAGTTATGTGGTTGTATTTCTCCCCAAATAAGATCTAGATAGCAGAAATTTACATTCTTCCTTTGGGAGCAACTATTCTGTCAATCTCCCCCCCCCCCCCCAAACATTGCAGTATCTGACTCAATTGTTTGCCATAGTCCTTAACTTGTCCTCTCAATTATATTTTTTCTCAGGTTTTTGTCACCTTTGTTGCTACTAATCTATTCCAAATAAATAAAGTTGTAGAAACAATTTTGTAATATTTTAATCTTTGGCATGAAGCAGACAGTTTGGGTAAGGATTCCCCCCATCTCACCCACCCACCCAAAAATCCTTGTTTTTTATTTCTCTCCTTTGACAATGGGGTAGAAGCTCAGCTCTTATTTTATTTTAGAAGAGTCTAATTCTCAGTGTGTAACTATAAAGTACCTGCACTATTTTGCTTGTGTTTATTAAACATTGGAACAAATTGAACAAGCTGTGATATATCACCTTCTATTTTTGTATGTTTATAATGCTAAGTATAGCCCTTTATGAAACAAAAGCTGAGCATCTTTCCAGATTATGCAGAAAGTCTAGGTTCAGATTCAATCCTGACCCATCTCTTCTTCCATCTCTCCTTTCTCAAGAATCAATGAATGCTTCCCCCCAACCAATTGCTTTCTGTTAACAACTGTTTGACTTGATATGGCAAGAAATACCTCTTTGGCAGAACCAAAAATAGCGGAGTCCACATGGGATCTTCCTTTTTAAATAGAGTTAACTTGGAGTACGTCTGTCCCGGTGGGCTTCAAGAAATTTAGCTAGGGGTTCTCTGCCTAGTTGCTGAGTGGGCGGGGGCATGTTGGTCTCCTGCACCACAGCAAGGGGGGTGTTTTTGCCCTCCCCAAGCTCCGGAGGCTTTTTTTAAGCCTCCGGGAGGGCACAAACGATATCCCCAGGCTCCAGAGGCCCTCTAGAGACCAGAAACGGACCCAAACTTCTGGTAGCCCCCTTTTCACCCTCCAGAGCCTCCGCGCACTCCAGAGGTTAGTGACCTTACAATGGTAACAATAACATTATCAAATTTGTATTGAAAAAGGCTTCAAGAAAATGACCGTGTGATGTTGATGACTCAGTAAAGTATGCAAAATTGATATAGTTAGTCAGAACTCCACAATGAAATTATGCCTGAAAGGAATAATGAAGATTAAGGGGTGTGCATAAGTGCACTTATGTGCCTAATGTCCCTGTCCTACTGTCTTATTATCCTTTCTATTACTACGTTCTACTTATGTTATGTTAATATGTACTATAATGCTATACTTGTTTGACAAATAAATAAATAAGTCAATAAATCATCATTCAGGAGTTCTGCATACATAAGATCCTACATTTAATCCTTTGCATGTTAAGATAAGAAAAAGCTGCCAGAGAATGGAAAGCAGCTACCAACCTTGACTAGATTTGTCTCCTCCTCCAAGATGACAAATTCCTGAGTTCATGCAAATAGATTTTGAGGAAATTGAGTTGAGATAGGCTGCATTAGAAGGACTGGTACAAAGCCATACGTTTCAAGTTTAACAAAATTCTTCTGAGGACTGGACACTCAGCTTGTGGACAAAGATTATGATTATTTGGACAGGGAGTCTTTGCTCATGGTCACTCAGGCCCTTATCACATCAAGGTTCAATTACTGCAATGCTTTCTGCTGAAGAGTGTTCGGAAACTTCAGGTCGTCCAAAATGCAGCCACACAAGCGGGTTTGAGCCTTCCAAGATATGCCCATATCTCGTCATCACTTTGCGGACTGCATTGGCTACCGATCTGTGTCCAGACACAATTCAAAGTGTTGGTTATGATCTATGAAGCCCTACATGGCATAGGACCAGACTATCTCCGAGACTGCCTTCTGCTGCACAAATCCCAGAGACCGGTGAGGTCCCACAGAGTTCGTCTCCGTAAGGTCCCATCGGCGAAACAATGCTGGCTGGCGAGACCTAGGGGAAGAGCCTTCTCTGTGGGGGGCCCAGCCCTCTGGAATCAGCTCCCCCTGGAGATTCACACTGCCCCCACCCTCCTTGTCTTTCAAAAGAGTTTAAAAACTCAGCTTTGTAGTCAGGCCTGGGGTTACTAGATCTTCCCCCCTGACCAATGAATGTTTTTAGTACAATTTTGTTGAATGAATGCTAATGAAAGTTTTTAAAGTTAGAATTTTTAAAGATTATTTTTAAGATTATTTTTATGGATATTAATTGGATTACTATGTTATTGTGTCTTCGTATATGTTGTGAGCTGCCCCGAGTCCTTGGAGAGGAGCGGCATACAAATCCAATTAATTAAATAAATAAATAAATAACTATTTGATCCAAGACTTTAACATTTCAACTATTATTTTTTAAAAATTAGCTTACTTTAGCTCTAGCTAGAAACATTCAGGATGTTGAATTTCCAAAGGCTAAAAGGCAGGTCCACTCTATGGTATTTTGACCAGCATGATGTGGCAGGCTTCGGCCTGACAGCCACCAACCTTGAGGTCCCTTTAGAGAGAGCTAAACAAATAGCTTGCTCAAGAGGACGCTTGGCACGCGCCAGCTCACACTGAGCCTCGCCAGCCAAACCTTTCAAGCACTTAAGTCAATACAGAAAAACGTCTCTCCCTCTGGATGCTGGTCAGGCACAGCCTCCCTCTAAAGGCAGCCAAGAAAAGCCAGGCAGAGGAAGGAATTTAAATAGGGTTATTATTCCCTACTATGGGGGGGACGGGGACGGCAGAGATGGAATACATTCATTTTTCTCCCCCCTCCTGCTTTTGAATATTCAGCGGAGTGGGGCAGAGTCAGAAGGGGAGGCTAATGTTTAAAACTATCTCCTGCTAAGTTGTTAAAAAAAAGTATTTAGCAATCAAATTCTAATGGCAGAACCAGAGGGAAACACACCCCAGCCTCCTACAAACCAGCAGGGTTTTAAGCCAGCACATTCCTTTTTTTCTTTTTTAGCCCTTTGATCAACAGCCTTGAAAAATTCCAAAGAATGTAGGCTGAAAACTTCAGAGGAGGAAGAGGAGGAGGTCTGGTTTAGCTATATGTTGCATTCTTTTGGAGTGCAATTTCTAAAACCGTAACACATCCTTCATAGCCCAGGATTCCCCCCGCCCCCAGACCTCTGTTCTTTTAATATGTTTGGTTATTCTTTGAGTAGTTTGGATGAAAAGGGACAATGGCAGCCAGTTAAACCAATGACCTAAATAGGACTGGATTAGCCTAAATCAGAATGTTCTGATCCGGATTCCAGCCAAGCTCATTGCTCATTCATCCCCCACAGGGCCTTCAGTCTGATCTACACTGTTCCTTGACTCTTTGTATCATAAGACTGCATTGATTTTCCCCCTGAAGTGAAAAGGATGCTGTACTTCCCCATCCACATTTCCTTTGAGTTGTTCTGAGTCACATGCTCTCATGGATTAACTGTTGAGGCCAGCCTGCGAATTGTTGAGTTTATCCAAATATAGTTGGTAGGGATGGATAACATTTGCTTTTCTTTCCCCCTTTCCGCCAGTACAGACAGCGATTTCTTGCCAAAAAGCCTTTAATGAACTCCTGAACATTAGATGCAAGGCTGCATAAAAACTGTAAGTTAGATTTGGAATGTCCTTATATCAGCCATTCCAAACCGATCAGCTTCCAGATTTATTGGAACACTACAGAACTTGAGTTCCTAAATAGCTGGAGAAATAACTCTTTTTCATTCCCACTAAGATCACTTGGGAATCTTTGGTGTTAGACTAAAGTGGAAAGCAGCTTGTTCTGGAATAGCCTGGATCAATTGACCAGAGAAGATGGGCCCTTAAGCCAGCCCACAAAGTCCATTTGTTGTCTAGCAAAGGGATGGGCAGCTTATCTCATAGGACTGTACATAGGACCTAGTTCTATATTGGTACAGTCCCCATTACTGCCTTAAAACAAACAAATTTATTTGTATTAAAAATAAAAGAAATAACTGAAGGATTTGGGGATTTCCTTTTCCTCCTGGCCTGTTCCAGTGCTCAGCTTTAATAAATAGGGCCAATAACCACCAACCAGACTCCCAGTCTGCAACTGGCTCCAAGGCCCAGACTCAACTCTCCTTATATGGGTACCTTTTGGAGACTGGTTTCATACTTTGGCTGAGGACTTTGGCTGAGGATAAACTGCATTGATGCTTTTCTCTTTGGGGAACAACTGGAGGAAGAAAAGAGTAGAGTAGAACCCTGGGGTTTCACATAACTATTGGTGGGGGCATTTCACTCCTGTTGTGGTTAGCTCTGGCCCAGCTCCTGCCCCAAGGACTGTGGATGTGGGGGAGACATCCACATGCTGCAGGCCTGTTTTACCCCCGGGTGGAATCTGCTGATGAAGGCTCCTCTGACCAAGAAGACATGAGTGACAGGGAGGAGGAGAGTGTGGCAGACAGCTCAGAAGGAGATCAATTATCTACCTCCTCCTTGGATTCAGAACAAGAGTTAATGATACAGCCACGCATGCAGAGAGCGATGCATAGGCAACAACAACTGAGAGATTATTATTAAAGAAAATGAGGCCACCTGTGGTTGGGTGGGGCTGTGGTAATTAGTGAGACTGCTATAAATAGCAGCCTGTGGGTTTGGCCATTGTGGAGGATTATCTGATTGTTGTGTTTCATGATTGCTTTGCTGACTTTGATCTTTGTGTGCTGATTTTTCCCGCTTTGAAACTAACCCAGAGCAAAGTGTGTTTCACTTTGTGAAAGAAGGACTGTGAATTGCCTCACAGCTGCAAGCTAAGTATCACAGAACTGATAAGGGACTTGTACAAATTACCAATGTGTTTGGAGACAAGTGCTCTTTGCTATACAAAAAGAGTGCTCTGTTTATTTGCATTTTCGGTATAAAGAACATTGGTTTGAATTTTCAAACGTGTGTCTGAAATTGTATCTGTGCATTTTTGGGAGGACTCTACCAGAGAGCTCCACAGAACAACTATTAGGATTATTTTTAGGCATGGTGATTAGCCTTCTCCAATCTGGTCTCTTCCAAGTGATTTTAAGTATAACCCATCATTAATAGCTAGTAGACCTTCTGGAAAGAGAAGGTGGGAGTCCCCCGAGACATTTGGAGGCAACCAAACCAAAGAAAGCTGCCCATTGTGCCGTGAATGGGGGAGTTATCTGGTAGAATCCTGTCCCAGCTTTAGGGACGTGGCTTTTTGGTGCATGGACAAGTCTCTGCAGTTTTCTTGGCTACATATCAGAAGTAGTTCACCATTGCCTTCCTCCTGGGCAGACAGGGAATGGCTGACCCAGATGTCTTTGTGAAAATGATAGTAGGTGAAAAGAGCAATGAAAGCGCTGATGTGATGGGAAGAAAATGCTATTTCAGACAGGCCTGGACAGAAATTAACAGATAGCTTTACTTTATAAAACACAAGTTTTCTCAAAGAAATCTCAGTCATAATGGTAAAGAACATCTTTTGGGAGGAGTTAGGAAAAGAGATATAAGTGTAAAGCCATGGTTTACTTAATGAACCCAAGTTCCTTAATTTAATCAATACTATGAATCTTAAATTAATCATGGAATTGGATGCCTAAAGTGCTAAGCTATAATATA
Source organism: Erythrolamprus reginae (assembly GCF_031021105.1). NCBI lineage: Eukaryota > Metazoa > Chordata > Lepidosauria > Squamata > Dipsadidae > Erythrolamprus > Erythrolamprus reginae. The sequence continues at coordinate 148,821,184 of NC_091951.1, read as the reverse complement.
ATGAATTAATTTGCATTAATTAATTCAAACTCAGACAAAAAGTTTGTAGAATTCAAACTCAGACAAAAAGCAGAAAACAGTAATTTCCACTTCATAGAAACATAGAAACATAGAAGTCTGACGGCAGAAAAAGACCTCATGGTCCATCTAGTCTGCCCTTATACTATTTTCTGTATTTTATCTTAGGATGGATATATGTTTATCCCAGGCATGTTTAAATTCAGTTACTGTGGATTTATCTACCATGTCTGCTGGAAGTTTGTTCCAAGGATCTACTACTCTTTCAGTAAAATAATATTTTCTCATGTTGCTTTTGATCTTTCCCCCAACTAACTTCAGATTGTGTCCTCTTGTTCTTGTGTTCACTTTCCTATTAAAAACACTTCCCTCCTGGACCTTATTTAACCCTTTAATATATTTAAATGTTTCGATCATGTCCCCCCTTTCCCTTCTGTCCTCCAGACTATACAGATTGAGTTCATTAAGTCTTTCCTCATACGTTTTATGCTTAAGACCTTCCACCATTCTTGTAGCCCGTCTTTGGACCCGTTCAATTTTGTCAATATCTTTTTGTAGGTGAGGTCTCCAGAACTGAACACAGTATTCCAAATGTGGTCTCACCAGCATTCTATATAGCGGGATCATAATCTCCCTCTTCCTGCTTGTTATACCTCTAGCTATGCAGCCAAGCATCCTACTTGCTTTCCCTACTGCCTGGCTGCACTGTTCACCCATTTTGAGACTGTCAGAATTCACTACCCCTAAATCCTTTTCCTTTTCTTCTTTCCACTTCAGTCTTGCATGTGAAGAAAAACTCAATAAGCTAAAAGACAAGGTAAACAGCAATAGCACTTGGACTTATATACTGCTTTATAGTACAGTACTTTAAACACTCTCTAAGCGGTTTACAAGGTCATCATATTATTCCCAACAATCTGGGTTCTCATTATACTCTTTTAGTCTGCATCAACAATCATATCAAAATAAGTATCCTAAGACCTACCAGCAACCTATCATTAAGAGATAGTAAATATTGGCCAGGATCAATGTTGATACCATAGAAAGTCTACAAGCAGGAGGAGGAAGAGAGGAGGAAAGAAAAAAAAGAACAACCATTCTTTAAAAGGAATGTTACTTCTGCTTTCTCTGGGAGATTTCTGGAGTCCTTGTAAGAGAGAGGCTCCATCCAAGTATTTTTTACCTTAGGGGCTGATGTTAATGTTGTGTGTTACAGTCTCTGCTGTGAGTTTCCACCCGGGGAGGCTGGTCCAAACTCTGCACCTTGCTGGTAGCTTCAAGCAGTGCTAAGAAGCCCAGGTGGCTAATGGACAGCTTGACCAGCAGACTTACTTCAGGGCAACATTTCCCTGTCGCCAATATTTCTCCTGGGAAATTATGCAAAGATAAACAGATGCCTGAGGCAGAAGAATGAAGCTGGAGTATAAAAATAATCTTTCAGGTTATTTTTGAGATGGAACCATTAAGGGAGAAGAATTTCATTTTCTTGTACAATGGTGTCTGGACTCAAGCAGCATGCTTTTAATACAACTGGCTAGACACTCATTCCGTGGTTTGCTTTGAAAAGCAAAATTAAGTCTTAATCTGAGCTGAAAGCCATTGCTTAAGTAGATTGCTTAAATAGATAACTTTGTCTGTGATATTAATCTGGTTTGGGCCTGGTTATTAGTTGGATGGGAAACTTATAAGGATTTCCAGGATTATAGGCTAGATCAGAGGTCAGAAACCAGCAGCATGTGGCTCCTTCATCCCCCTGCTGTGGCTACGTCAGTCAAAATATGTGTCACAACCACCAATGTGCAACACCCACTGGCATGCAATTCATTGAGCTTTTTGACCCCTGGTAGCATATGGATAAATATGCTTTTTTAAATATGTAGCATAAATGTAAAAATAATATATGCAGTGTTACCTTCATTTTAGATGTCAAAACCATCTTTCAGCTGTGGCGAGGGGGGCATTTGCCCAGGTTCGCCTGGTGCACCAGTTGCGGCCCTATCTGGACCGGGACTCACTGCTCACAGTCACTCATGCCCTCATCACCTCGAGGTTCGACTACTGTAATGCTCTCTACATGGGGCTACCTTTGAAAAGTGTTCGGAAACTTCAGATCGTGCAGAATGCAGCTGCGAGAGCAGTCATGGGCCTACCTAGGTATGCCCATGTTTCACCAACACTCCGCAGTCTGCATTGGTTGCCAATCAACTTCCGGTCACAATTCAAAGTGTTGGTTATGACCTTTAAAGCCCTTCATGGCACTGGACCAGAATATCTCCGGGACCGCCTGCTGCCGCACGAATCCCAGCGACCGATTAGGTCCCACAGAGTGGGCCTTCTCCGGGTCCCATCAACTAAACAATGTTGGTTGGCGGGCCCCAGGGGAAGAGCCTTCTCTGTGGCGGCCCCGGCCCTCTGGAACCAACTCCCCCCAGAGATTAGAACTGCCCCTACTCTCCTTGCCTCTCGTAAGCTCCTTAAGACCCACCTGTGTCGTCAGGCATGGGGGAACTAAGACATCTCCCCCGGGCATATACAATTTATAAATGGTATGTGTGTGTGTATGTGTGTTTAGAAAATGGGGTTTTTTAACTGTTTTTAGTAGAAATTTAGATTTGTTGTAAATTGTTTTTCACTTTGTTGTGAGCCGCCCCGAGTCTGCGGAGAGGGGCGGCATACAAATCTAAATAAACAAACATAAACAAACAAAAGGGTTTTGTGGTTCCTGGGGTTTTCTTTTCTGTGGGAAATGGATCCAAATGGCTCTTTGAGTGTTTAAGGTTGCCGACCTCTGGGATAGCTGAAATAGTTACACCTTATTGTGGTGAGTTGGAAAACACCTTACCGTGGTGTTTTCCAACCTTGATATCTTTTAGCTGTGTGGGCTTCAACTCCCAGAATTCTCCCGGTAATATTCCTTGGTTGGGGAACTTTGGGAATTGGAACTTAAAGCTGCCAAGGCTGAAAAGCAATGTCATTGCCTGGAGTAGGGCAATGACAAATCACTTCTAGGTTTTGCCAAGAGAGATCCATAAGCTTCTCCATTAACAAAGCAGATGCTGAATTCAACTAGAAATGATTTAACTTTATGTCAGGCTTTTTTAAGCGTGGCCTTAAGATCTTTTCAGTTCTTTCCAACCCTATAATGCTATGATTCTAGATCTCAAGCCATTAACCTCTTACTCTGGAACAGGCTAAAGAGCAGAAGTCTCACAAACACATTTGGCTAATAGTTTCTTTACTGCAACAAGAATGAAATCATAGACATACCAAAACTCTGCCTAATGTCGAAAACAGAAATCACAGTTTAAATATACTCTTTGCTCCAGAATTTAAAATCTAAGGCTTTTTCTTCCAACTTTATAACTTTTTATTTATTTTATTTTATTTTATTTATTTATTTGGTCAAAACGTATATAAGATAGCAGGTATTGGTATAAACCTAAACCTAAACAAAGTAAATACAGATAAATGAGGGCAGCGGGATAGGGATGTTAAGCATGCTGGTGCACTTATGCACGCCCCTTACAGACTTTTTAGGAATGGGGTGAGGTTGACAGTAGACAGTCTAAGGTTAATGTTTTTGGGGTTTGAGGAAGTTGAATATTTATTTATGGACATGTGGTCTTTCTTTTCATGGTTTGCTGAGTTCTGGCATAACAATCCTGTCTAGCTTACAAATCCCTTCTCATCAGCCTCATTTCTGGAAGATTTAAACAGGGGACTCCAACCTCCAGGTCCATGGCACGTTAGCAAATGGGCCATGCAATCAAGAAAAGCTTCATCTGTACATGCTCAGGATCTAGGTAGTGTATGAAATGCCCTCCCCCCTGAGGAATTCTCCTCCCCCCCCAAACATAGAGCCAGTCCCTGGTGCCCAAAAAGTTGGGAACCTCTGGACTAAAAGATGCTGAAGAGGTAGGGAAAAGAAGTGGATGAATCAGAAACAAAATGAAAACAGCAAAATGGATGCAAGATTCACTGCCAATAGACTATTATCGACATTGCAGTCCAAATGGACTTTGGATTTCTGCAGATCTTTTGCATTAGGTAAGGTCCCCTCACTCTTATTGTTGGCAAGTGTTTTACAGCAACAAAGCCAACAATCTCAACTGAATCAAAAGTACAGTAATCCCGCGCTACTTCGCGGTTCATATTTTGCGGATTCTCTACTTTACGAGTTTTCAAAGGGGGCTTAAATCCATTACATCCATTGAAAATTTTAAATCCATTAAAAATCCATAAAATTATTCTACAGTACTACTGTACTCTATTAAAGAAACTGGTAGGGTATCACATGTAGTTCCAGCTGAGAAACATTATAGAATGACTGTTTAATGCAAAGGGTGGGTTTTAAAAATCCAAATACTCGTTAAATACATAAAAAAATATATTTCCTCTACTTCATGGAAATTCGTTTTTCGTGGGTGGTCTTGGAACGCATTCCCCGTGAAAAACGAGGGATTACTGTATTCTGGGACACGTCTCAGTCAAGTCTCCCATGAATTAGATCCATCACACATCTATTAAAATCACATTCAAATCTTCAAGCCCTGCTAATAACCTTGAGGGCAGGTGTCAAACTCGCTATATCATGTTGCCATCATGTGATGTTTCGCCATTTTTTCCCATTCGTGGAACTGGTTTGGGTGTGGCCTGTGTGTGATACATCCAGCCCACGAGCCGCTAGCTTAACACCCCCAGCCTAGATGGTTTTTAAAAATGTGCTTAAGATGGTGTACATATTCTATGCCAAGCTTTCACCAAAGGAAATATTGCAATTTTTGAAGATTGCATAGAATGCAATCTTTTGGAAACTGCTCTTCCAAAACACCCTGAGGGCAATAGTTAAGAAAAGCTGTTTTAAGCCTACACAGAGATGTTTTGAATTGTCTCATGCTTGATACATGAGGGATACCTCTATCTACAGTGGGGGGGGGGGGGGTATTTAGTCAGACACCAGTTGTGCAAGTTCTCCCACTTAAAAAGATGAGAGAGGCCTGTAATTGACATCATAAGTAGACCTCAGCCATGAGAGACAACATGGGAAAACACATCCCAAAAAAACACATTGTCTGATTTTTAATGAATTTATTTCCAAATTATGGTGAAAAATAAGTATTGGGTCAATAACAAAAGTTCATCTCAATACTTTGTTATATATCCTATGTTGGCAATGACAGAGGTCAAACATTTTCTGTAAGTCCTCACAAGGTTGGCACACACTGTTGCTGGTAAGTTGGCCCATTTCTGCATGCAGATCTCCTCAAGAGCCGTGATGTTTTGGGGCTGTCGCTGGGCAACACGGACTTTCAACTCCCTCCAAAGGTTTTCTATGGGGTTGAGATCTGGAGACTGGCTATGCCACTCTCCAGGACCTTGAAATGCTTCTCACTCCTTCGTTGCCCTTGTGGTGTGCTTGGCATCATTGTCATGCTGAAAGACCCAGCCACATTTCATCTTCAGTGCTCTTGCTGATGGAAGGAGGTTTACACTCAAAATCTCACGATATATGGCCCCATTCATTCTTTCATGTACTGTATATGGATCAGTCATCCTGGTCCCTTTGCAGAGAAACATCCCCAAAGCATGATGTTGCCACCCCCATGCTTCACAGTAGCTATGGTGTTCTTTGGATGTAACTCAGCATTTTTTCTCCTTCAAACACAACAAGTTGCGTTTCTACCAAACAGTTCTACTTTGGTTTCATCTGACCATATGACATTATCCCAATACTCTTCTGGATCATCCAAATGCTCTCTAGCAAACTTCAGATGGGTCCGAACATATACTGGCTTAAGCAGGGGGGACACATCTGGCACCGCAGGATCTGAGTCCCTGGCAGCGTAGTGGTAGCCTTTGTTATATTGGTCCCAGCTCTCTGCAGGTCATTCATTAGGTTCCCCAGTGTGGTTCTGAGATTTTTCCTCACCGTTCTTGTGATCATTTTGACCCCACTGGATGAGATTTTGCGTGGAGCTCCAGATTGAGGGAGATTATCAGTGGTCTTCTATGTCTTTTATTTTCTAATTATTGCTCCCAGCGTTGATTTCTTCGCACCAAGCTGCTTGCCTATTGCAGATTCAGTCTTCCCAGTCTGGTGCAGGGCTACAAATTTGTTTCTGGTGTCCTTGGACAGCTCTTTGGTCTTCACCATAGTGGAGTTTGGAGTGTGACTGTTTGAGGTTGTGGACAGGTGACTTTTATACTGATAACAAGTTCAAACAGGTGCCATTACTACAGGTAATGAGTGGAGGACAGAGGAGCCTTTTAAAGGAGAAGTTACAGATCTGTGAGAGCCAGAAATCTTGCTTCTTTGTAGGTGACCAAATACTTATTTTCCGCCATAATTTGCAAATAAATTTGTTAAAAATCAGACAATGTGATTTTCTGGATGTGTTTTCCCATGTTGTCTCTCATGGTTGAGGTCTACTTATGATGTCAATTACAGGCCTCTCTCATCTTTTAAAGTGGGAGAACTTGCACAACTAGTGTCTGACTAAATACTCCCCCCCCCCTATATTACCATTTTAATGATAGAGGGCAACTATAGCAACAGAAGGGATGTTACTCAAACATTTACCTTTAAACCTCTCTGAGTCTTCAAAATGGCCAGCCTGGTTCCATCCAGAGTGATCTTTGCATTTATAATTATCCTAGAATCTTGACTTCAGTCTCTAAGCATGGCTCCCTTCCCCATCCCCTTCAGTTAAATTGGCATCATTTATTTTACAAGAGAAAACTATTAGGAGGCTATAATTAATACTTCTCTCCCATAAAAAAAAAATTAAAAAACCCACCCCAGTAAAGATTCAGCACGCTGTTCCCAGAATAGAAAATTAAAGCTTTGAGAAAAGAAATGGCATATTCTGAAAAGGGCAAGGCTGGCATAGAAGAACGTATTGTAACACCTATCAGGATTTGAGCTACCATGCTTTCAATGCAAATCCAGAAACATGTAAATTAAGGGGAAGGGGGTGGAGAGAAAATGAGAATTCATCTGAATTTGCAGAAAGGAGCTTATTTGAATGATCAATACCACATCTGAGACCAATCTGAGTAATTACACTTCTAGAATGCTTGAATTCCTCAAACATCTATTTAAATCTCAAGCACCTGGTAACAGTTAATATTGAAGCCATAAATATGTTAACTTCTCTTAAAATGAAATCCCATCCTTTTTTAGAAATACAAAGACAACTGAACTATTCAAATCACCCAAGACAAAAACATTGTGGGAAGATATCTGTATTATTCTGTGGTGGGGAAAAAATAAATCTGGCAGTATCTTTTGTGACCAGCAAATTTAAATTTAAACTCTTATTTTAATGTTTCTGTATGCTTCTAATGAATTTCAATAAATATGTCTTTGAATAAAATTTGTTTAAAAACTTCTACCAAATTCCTGGGCCACCCAACCACATTTAGGGTAGAAATTGCAAACATCTGTTGTGGTTTTCTGGACCTAGACAAATATAGCTAACTTCCATTCTTAAAATGGGGGTAAAATCTAGCATTCCAGCAAGGCACTCCCTTTCTCCCTTTTAAGGGGTAGTAGTTTCTTTTTAAGTAGTTACAATTCAGTAGCAGGTATTGATAGCCATTTTTGAATGCTGTTGCCAAATGCTAGGGCACATTTCTGGGGAAAAAGGAATCTCTGGATTGTCACGCACTTCCTCAACTATGGGGTGGGGGGGAATACCAACTGCATCAGGGAGATGGAATTTCTCAAGGCCAAAAGGGGCCACCAAGAGGGGATTTTTATTAAAACTATGTCAAAAGGCGGAAGGGAGATTGCAAGTCCTCCCCCCTACACACACACACACACACACACACACACACACCCTTTGCAATTTATATTGAAGAGAGAACAACTCTAGGCTCATCCTAAAAAGCAGGATTCTCTGAAATTAGCCCAAGCCACAAAAAAAAAGTTACTGGGTATGCCTAGTTCTTCCCTGAATATATACACACAGTGCCAAACGAAAAGCCTTATGATAAGGCTCATCAACCCCACTAAGTTGCACTTCTTTAATTGTTCAGAGGGAGGAAGGTGGGCGGCAATGAGGACTTCACAATCCAACCACTTTTTATGAGGACTCCATGTTCACATTTTCTTGAGCAACAGGTGTTCCCCCCCCTCAGCAAATTACAGCAAATGGGGGGGGGGTAGTAATGGATGTATTTTATTCATTATTTTATTTATTTATTTATTTATATTTTATTTTGTCAAGTAGGTATTGGTAGTATATATAGATGAAACTGTTTACTGTATATACATGAGATGGGTAGTAATAAGAGGGAAACATTAGGACAGGGATGGTAGGCACGCTGGTGCACATTATGCACGCCCAGCATAATTAGAGCGGGGGTCTCCCACCTTGGCAACTTTTAAGACTTGGAGACTTCAACTCCCAGAATTCCTCAGACAGCTATGCGACCCGACAGCTTTGCTGGGCTGAGGGATTCTGAGAGTCGAAATCCACCAGTCTTAAATGTTGCCAAGGTTGGAGACCCCCGTTTTAGAGGAATGTGTGGTGGATGCCGTCTAACCGAGACCGAACAAGCCAGCCTCGCTCTCTTCAGCCTCCCTCTTCCCGCTCTGAGGCAAGAGGCGCGGGCGACCCAAAGTCCTCAAGGCAATTCATTAAGAAAGGGGAGATCTACAGAGAGGACTGTCGAAGGGAAACAAAAAATTAGAGCATCTCCGCCAATTACAACCCGCCCCCCAAAAAACCCACCCCCTCAGGACTTTAAATTGCGGTTGCAGGATTTGCTTGAGGCAATTCGAGCGCGCCTCGTCCTCTCCCTCCTCGCGCGGGTGGGCGCAGTTTCCCCGCGCTGCGTGGCCTAAGGCAGCGGCGCGCTTGCTCGTGGAGCGGCATCCTTACCTTGCTCTCCTCGTCCTCCTCGTCGTCGTCTTCTTCGTCCTCCTCTTCCTCGTCCACCTCTTGCTCTTCCAAAGCCACCGGAGCAGCAAAGACGCCGTCTCTCTCCGCCTGACCGGGCACCTTCCGCTCCACTTGAACGTGGCTCCGCTGTTCTGCTTTCACCGCCTCCGGGGCAGCCTCGTCCTCGACCGCCGCCTCCTCCTCCTCTTTTCCCTTCTCCCGAAGCCCTTCTTCGTTCGTCCCCTCTTCTTCAGCCCCTATTTCCTCCACGGCGACCCTCCCAGCTTCTCTGCTTATTACCGCCTCCTCTCCCTCTCCTTTTTCCTTCCGAGGCTCCACTCCGGCCGCCTCCGGTTCCCTCTCATCCTTCAGGAGGGCTTCGCCGTCCGTCCGGTCTACCTCAGCAGCAGCGGCGGTGCTCGCCTTAGCATCCCCTTCTTTCGCCGCCGGCTCCGGAGCTTTGTCCTCTTCCGAGGATCTCAGCTTGACAAAGACCGACGCTAGAATAACGGCCAGGACCGTGAAAAACAGCGGGACTGCAACGTACAAGTCCACCGCTACGTCCATGCCTCCGGGCGAGCTGTGCGACCCGACAGCGCTGGCGGCAATTTGACCGGGGAGCCGAGATGGCGGGCCGTCGCCCCCTCGTGCTTTTTTTCCTCTCTTTTCCCCTCTTCCCGCCTCCGCTTTCTGCAGCCACCGCCGGGCAACTGAGCAGCTGGAGTGAATTCAGCTGCCTGAAAGCGGCGGTCGGTCAAATCCCTTCTCCTTCTGAAGCCGAAAGCGGGATAGGGTTTCACAACACCCGCGTCACTCGGCTTGGGCCCCGCCTCCCTCTGCCTCTGGTGCCGCTCCCCGGCAAGCCCAGGCCGCCGGGATGGCCATTCCCACTTATGAGGCTTAACACGGGGAAAGGGAAGGAGAGGCCGAAGGAAGGAAAGGAAGGGCGGTTTTGAGAGGAAGATGCAAAGCCATCTTCATCTAATATTAGAGGGGGTACACTTCCCAAGAAAAATATTGAGAGTTGGGGTGGGCTTGGTGCTAGACCATAAAACATGGTTTATATATTACTCCAGAGCAAAGCCAAACATTTTTTTTGGGGGGGGGGGGGGGGGGGCTCAGAGTAATCTACTGTCCTGATCATTCTGTTTAGAACGGTGTTTCTCAACCTTAGTCAGCTTTAAGACAAGTGGACTTCCAACTCCCAGATGAAAGTTCACTCAAGCTGGCTGGGGTATTCTGGGATTTGAAGTCCACAATCCCTGCTGGGGAACTCTGGGAGTTGAAGTCCCTGGCTGAGGGATTCTGGGAATTGAAGTCCACATGTCTTAAAGTTTCCATGGTTGAGAATCACTGTATTAGAACATTCATAGCAGAAGAGAAGCGAGCACTCTGCAAAGCCAGAGCTGCAAATGCTGCAACAATGGTACCCACACATGTCTGACCAATCTAATAAATAATAATAATAATAATAATAATAATAATAATAATAATAATAATAATTTCGTGCCTGTATAGGCTTTACCAGCCACCTGTGCCCACATCATGTCCAGCCCATAGCCAAAATTTTTACTGCCACATTGTGGATGTGGTTTATTTTGTGGGAGTGGCTTACTGGCCATGTCATTAGGTGGGAGTGGCTTGAACAATCATCATTTTTCAAGTGAACTATTAAATCCTCGACATACAACCTTACCAGTGTCGCTCACTGGGGTGACAATTTGCTTCACGTTTTCCGTGCTCTCCTTCCTAGGTCACCCCTCCTGCCTCAGGCTGGGTAGCTAGGTAAATGGGTGCTGCCAGAAGCATAAATGCTGCCAGCGCCGCTTCCACCCATGCCTTCTGCTTGCACCTCAGGTGGGAGGTGGCCGTATGAGGCTGGAGGGGAGCTTGTCTGAGGCCAGGAAGGAGGAAAGAGGAAAAAAGCAAGGAGCGCAGCAGCAGAAGCAGCAGGGAGGAAAAGGAGAGCAGAACTGAGACCAGTAATCCAGGAAATGACATCCACCGATCAGCTGGTGCTGAGCACGCATTTTCATTTCCACCGGTGGAACTGTGTTCCACCCGGTTCTGCCTGCTGTCCACCCCTGCCCATAGCCCATTAGATGTCAAGGTCCTCTTTAAACACAATGGATGATCAACATCATTAGAAACATTTATTTCTGTTTTCCTTCCTTCCTTCCTTCTTCCTTTCTTCCTTCCTATTTCAAATGTGTAAGCCATCCAGTTCACAGGAGCAATCAGTACAATACAGAAAAAATAACCTAGAAATCAGTACAGTATACTAATTAATAAAATTCCCATAATGGACACATTTCTGAAGTTAGAATGTGGGGCAAATGTCTGGTCTTTAGGATGGCAGGATGGGATGACCCAAACCTCAGTGGGGATCCTTTTCTAGAGGAAAGACTCCATGACAGAAGGAATGACCTCCAGGTCCCATCAGATGACCTTGTTTTAGAAACAGAACTTATCAACAGTGCAGTTTGAGTCCTCGGAGAGGGGCGGCATACAAATCTAAATAATAAATAAATAAATAAATATTAATTGCAGGGTTTTGAGATACACCATAAGTGTTTGTGCTGCTACAGTCTTCGTCAATTATAGCTTCTGAGTGATTGTCAAGGGCAGCCACATATGGATTCCAGGTGTTGATAAGTGAGATAACTGCAGCATGAGTGTCTGTAAGATGGATCTAGGTCTAGGACCTTTCTAGGAGAAGATTCATCCAGTTAATGGCTTCAATTGGCACACTTGGAACCTTTCCGCTCAGTTTATTTTATTTATTTATTTATTTATTTATTTATTTATTTATTTATTTATTTGTCAAACAATTATAGAATGGTAATTTGTACAAATAAAACTTTAGATTAAGTGATGATAAAAAGTAATGATAGAAGACAATAGGACAGGGATGGTAGGCACAATGGTGCACTTATGCACGCTCCTTACAGAGAGGTCAACTTGTATGTATGAATGGTTCTTTAAATTGGGTTTTTTTTAGATTATTTTTAATATTAGATTTGTTTACATTGTCTTTTCATTGTTGTTAGCTGCCCCGAGTCTTCGGACAGGGGCGGCATACAAATCTAATAAACAAACAAACAAACAAACAAACAAACAAACTGTAGATAGTCTAAGGTTAAAGGTTTTGGGGTTAGGAGTAGAAACCAGAGTCAGGTAGTGCATTCCAGGCATTGATCCTCTATTGCTGAAGTTGTATATTTGCAGTCTCGTTTGGAGTGGTTGACATTTCGTTTAAATCTATTTCATGCTTGTGTGTTGTTGCGGTTGAAGGTGAAGTAGTCACTAATAGGTAGGACATGATTTTATGAACTATAGTTAAGTTGGAATGGAAACGATGAAGTTGTAAGCTGTCTAATCAAAGAATTTAAAGTCTGATGGAGTAAGGTATTTTGTTGTGAGGAGTGAAGGACTCTTCTTGTGAAATATTTCTGGACTCTCTCAATTGTGTTGATGTCAGATATGCAATGTGAGTTCCATACAGGTAAGCTGTATTCTAAGATTGGCCTGACAAATGCTTTGCAAGCTCTTGTTAGCAGTTCAATATTACCAGAGAAGAAGCTGCAAAGGATTAGGTTAACAATTCTTAAAGCCTTTTTGGCAATGTTGTTGCAGCGGGCTCTAGGATGTAGATCTGTAAAGATTCTTCGTCATCCAGTCGTGGTTGTCCCAAAGGGAGTCAACTGGATTTTCTTGGTTTTTCTTTTTTTTAAAAAAAGTTATTTCTGCTCATATTTGCTACCTGCTTATGGAGGTGCAGCTATGAACCCAGCAATTTCTCTTTCCGTATCTGTCTGGGAAAGAACAAACCCATCCAGAGGTGAAAGTGGAAAACACTTGGTGTTGGGGCAATCAAAAACACCACGTCTTGTCAGAGTTGTCCTTTTTAACTGTTCCTCCCCAACCAAGGCCAAGCCCCACCACCTTCAGATACTAAGAGATGATTTTGAAGGCATTAATTGGTTAGCCTGTTATTCAATTGAGCATCATCAGCATATAGTTATTTGACCCCTGGCCAGTGGATAAATTCATCCAGTGGTTGAGCCTTTGAAATTTCATACATCAGGAAACTCAAGCTTGACTTCTTTCCCCAGCAATACCAGTTGGAACCAGCCATGGAGAATGGGGAACACTGCACCTTCTGTCCCTGCTTTTTTAGATGGTTACCACAATTGATGATACTGAAGGCTGCTGAGAAGTCAAGGAGAACCAGAAAACTGAACACAAATCTGCCAGAACTCATCTACAAGCAAGATCAGTGCTGTGTCCTGGCTTGAAATCCAACCCAAACAAATTCAGATAATCTACTTCCCCCATGGCCCTTTAAAGCTCAACCTGACAACCTAAAAAGGGACATTGGAGACTAGATGAGTGTTATCCAGCACTGCTGGGTCCAGTGATGGTTTGAGGGTGTGTGCCACTTGCTTCCTGTCAAGGATGTGCTAATCACTGCATCCAGGTTCTGGCTCAATAAGAGGAAGATATCAAGGTGACTGGGATTTGCTTCTTTTGTGTAGTAGCTACTATTTTCTACTTAAAATAACATGATGCTTATGCTGCAGAGACAGCTTATGGAACTTGCTGATTCAAGTATAATAATGTATATGATGGGATGAATGTGGATAAGTGTTTATTCAGAACTAGGGTTTTTAGTCTACATTTTAGATTTGGATTCTTATATGTCTTACTTTTGTACTTTAATTAATTAATTAATTAATTAATAAAGTAAGTAAATAAGTAACTGATCACAAAGACTAAAATCACAAACTTTCAGAGAATGAGTAGACAGATTGGAATGTTAGAAGTCTTTGCCACTGAGTGCTTGAAACTATATAATGTATATTTTGTGAGATTGTGCTGTATGATTGCTAGCCGGGTAGCAGTATCTGGTAGCAGTGCAGCTACTGTATTTCATTAAGTCAAACACATACTTGCTGCACTACATTCTTAATCACAAGTCTGAAGGCATAAATGGTGTTTTCTAAGTTCTGTTCTTAGGAGTTTGTCAGCTGGAAAAACTGACCATCCAAGTTTGAGCTCTGAGCAAAATGCAACGGTAGGCTCACATTACTTGCCCCAGCTTCTGCCAACCTAGCAGTTCAAAAACATTCAAATGTAGGTAGATAAATAGCTATAATGTATTTCTGTGCCTAAGCATATACAGTAGTCCCTCGCTATACCGCGCTTCACCTACTGCGGCTTCACGTCATCGCGGGTTTTCAAGAAATATTAATGAGAAAAATCATTCGCGGATCTTCGCTGGTTCGCGGGTTTCTGAGGAAGTCAATCGGCAGATTTAAACAGCCCACTGAACTCGATCGGCAGGTTTTTCAAAAAAATATATCTAAAATTGTAAATACTGTATTTAAATACTGTATCTAAAATAAATACTGTGTGGGAAGGGTTTATAAACACTTAAAACAATGAAAACTTACCAAACAATTACAATATAAATACTTAAATAAGTACTATCAGTCGATAAATTCCCCATCGTGGATTTCACCTATTGTGGCCGGGTCTGGAACGTAACTCCAGCGATAGGTGAGGGACTACTGTATAGTCATGCTGGTCACATGATCAATTCTCCAAGGTATTGATTAATACAAATTGTGAATTGCTTCCAAAGGAATTTTAGCCCATTCTTCAGTTAAAGCACCCTCCAGTTCTTCTAGAGACGATGGTGGTAGAAATCGACTTCTTACTTGAATCTCTAAAATCGACCATAAATGCTCAATAATGTTGAGGTCTGGTAATTGTGGTGGCCAGATGAGATGCTGAACTTCATTAGAATGTTCCTCGTGCTATTCTTCAACAATTCTTGCTCTATGGATTGGTGCATTATCATCTTGAAAGATGGCATCCCCCTCTGGAAACAGTTCTTGAACCATAGGATGAATTTGGTTGGCCAAAAGTCCTAAGTAGTGATGGCTGTTAATTCTTCCATGAAGGGAAATCATTGGCCCGGCGGATTTCCAAGAAATAGCACCCCAGATCATCACTGAACCCCACCATGTTTGATGGTTGGGAGAAGGCAGTCTGGATGAAATGATTCTTTTGGCTATCTCCAAACGTAAACACAGCCGGAGGTCGGAAAACGGGTAAATGATGATTCGTCAGAGAAAATCACATTTTGCCACTGCTCGAGGGACCGTTTCTGGTGGTTTCTACACCACTCTAAACACTTTGAAACATTTGACTTTGAGAACAGAGGTTTTCTAATTGCAGCTCTTCCGTGTAATCCAGATTTGTGAAGTTCCCTTCAAACAGTTTTTGTGGAAACTGGGTTCTGTATGTGTCTATTGAGCTCTGCAGTGATTTTAGGAGCTGTGGTCTTGCGATCCGCTCTAACAATTCGCTTTAGAGTCCGACAGTCTCTCTCAGAGAACTTCGACTTTCCACCAGACCTGTGCTTGGCTGAGGACGTTTTCCCTTCTCTTTCAAAAGCAGTCATTACTTTTGAGACATTACCTCTTGAAACACCATTCGGGCACTTTGTTACACTAGCGCCTGCCATTCGAGCACCAATAATTTGGTCTCTTTGAAAGTCTGAGAGGTCTGCCATTTTTAGAAGGTTATAACCAATTTCCTTAAATATCTGTTTTAAAAAAGGTAGTTTAAAAAAACATATCAAATAACAGAATTAAAAAAACACATTAAAATATGTCAAGTTTTGATTGATTTGAACATGTTCAAACATTATGTCAAAAAGTCAAGTGTTTCCATTTTGTTGTCCACCCCCTGTAGATGTTGGCAATGTTTCTTTTTGAAAAACTTTCTCTTGTATTATTGTGTTTATTCAAACTAAAAGTTCCTGTAATCCAGATTTCTCAATTTCTGCATTTTAAGATGTTCTTTCTAGATATTGCATTTCCACCTCATATAAAGTACAGTAGTACCTCTACTTACTAATTTAATTTGTTCCGTGACCAGGTTCTTAAGTAGAAAAGTTTGTAAAAAGCAGCAATTTTTCCCCATAGGAATCAATGTAAAAGCAAATAATGTGTGCGATTGGGAAAACCACAGGGAGGGTGGAGGCTGTTTCCTCCCAAGAGATTCCTAGAGAGGCCCCACAGAGGCTTCTCCCTGCCTTTTCCGGCCCTGTTTCCTCCCAGGAGAGTCCTAGAGGCCCCAGAGGCTTCTCCCTGCCCTTTCTGGTTAGTTTCAGAGGCTCGGGTCTGTAAGTGGAAAAGAGGCAAAAAAATCTTGAACACCCTGTTCTTACCTAGAAAACTTCGTAAGTAGAGGCGTTTGTAGGTAGAGGTACCACCGTACCACCAAACTCCTCAATGTCTCTCTCTATTGCACCTTGAATAGCTGATGCTCATAGGGTATTACTAACAGCTATTATCCTGTTGTTTACTAGATTATAGCTAAACATGTGTTTAGCAATATCCATGCCTATTCTGAAGTAGTTGTTTACCTTCATGTGTGAAATATAGCACATTCTAAACATCTATATTAGTAATGGGAGGTTACCACCTTCATATTGCACCTTATCAGGGGTCAAATGCTCCCGGTTTGCTCATGCCTGTTGCTTGTTGGAGATCCGGTCACGAAGGCAGTGTGAGGTTCCACCCACCCGCCACCATTTGGGTTCTTTTACCCTCTGCGCATGCACAGAACACTTTATGAATGCACAGAGGCTAAAATAAGCCTACGTGACTGGCTCTCCGATGACTGACAGCCACAAGCAAACTGGGAGCATTTCACTCCTGTACCTTATCCAGTATTTCAGTTTCTTAAAGTTTTGACTACTTATCACATAGAGAATTGAATGAAATTTAAATCAAAATGTTAAATAATAGAAAATAAAACTTTTATTTTTTTTAAAAATCACCAAAGTGCCAAAAAAAAATAGGTCTTGGTCAAATGTGAATTAAGATGTAGTATATGGAAAAACCTAGCGTAAATTGACTCAATATAATGAAGTAATTGCTCAGAACATTTTCTCTGGTATTTTCTCTAGTAAATGGTGACTAAAGTGAAATTAATAACCAACTAGACTAAAGAGAAAATAAAGTGGAATTAATAACCAACTAGAAATTAACTGTGTAATGAGAATTATTTTTTTAAATACCAGGACCAAGTTATTAGACATGTAGTTTCTTCAAAACATGTATCTTCCTGTGATCCATAAAAATAATTTACCCAAGCCCATCTTAATGTTTAGCCTAAATATATTCTTTTTAGAAGACCTTCTTATAAGTTGGTAAACTGACTTTAGCTTAATAGGAGAAAAATATAGGAGAAAAAACACAGCTAAACCAAATAATTACTAGATAAAACTATAATTGTTAGTACTGGAGGCAAATCCTAATTCAAGTCTCATGTAAAAGTATGCCCAATTTTACAAATAAAATTTAATTCTTTTTTTAAAGGAATAACCAAGTTTATTTATCAATTTGGGAATCTGAAATATAAAATGTAACACCAGAAGCAAACAGTGGTTATAAACAAACCATCATTATTAAAAAGATTTAAAAACTTATGTCATTCCACTACTGTCTATGGCTACAATTGCTAAGAATGCCATTATTAGTAACTTTTCATGCAAATTGAACAAAAAAGTTTCATGTTTATTTCTTTGTTTTGAAAAAATCAGATTCCATTATGTAGGAAATGCCACAAATGGAGGGTTATTTTTTTAATCAGTCAAAACAATGCTTATTTCTTTCTTTCAGATTAACTTCCTGATTAAAACCAAAATAAGAAACTATGAATAGATTTATCTGATTCCTTGTGTCACAAATACACCAGATTTCTAGTTAAAGAAAGAGTTCCTGCCTGTCTATGTGCAAAGAACCTGCAACTTGAACTCAATGGATCTTAAAACCCAAGCCATAGTTCATTGTATCAAGGTCCAGTCAAACAATGTTAAACTGTTTTCAGAAACATAATGGGCTGTTCCAGAACATCTTCTCTAAAAAGTAAAATTTCATTTGCAGAGAGAAATTACATTTTAAAATGAGGTTCCTACTAGAGGAGAGATAGAGAATGAAGCCATTTTTGAAATTCAGTACACTACTCCTTACTAGCATTTGGAACATTTCTTCATAAGGAACATTCAACTAAAATTGCCATGTCTCCCACATCCTAACTCTGGGCAGGAGTCAGTCAGTCATGCACAAGTTGATTTCACATTCCACCATCCACTAAATATAGATTTTCTTAGGCATCTTCAGTTATGTAGAATAGAATTAAATAACCTGCACCCCATACCTTGTACGGAAATATTCTAAACAATATTGCATTGTCAAGGGTTATCAGTGTACAGAATATTTAAAGTCAGTTAGTCAGTGTACAGAATATTTTCATTTTTCTGTATCTAATCTTTTCAACTTGAAATGGAATTACCTTCATAAATGGAGATATAAGCACACCTCAGAACAGAATACTAGTCTCTGTTACCAACAAAAGTGCCATTGAAACAGCAGCACATTCTGAAATAATCCAGCTGTCATGACAGACATACAACCACATTATTCAGGACAGAATACACACACCTCAAATATCTACAACACTAGAACAGTAGATAACAGTAGAAAGTTTGTAGGCTCCCAAAAAGCAGTTACTCATTAAATAGATATTTTATTTAAATTTATTCAGACTCTACCCACTCCTTTTAGGAAAAAAAAAATCCTTCTACCTTCATGTTTCCAGAAATTCCCACAGGGAGAAATAAATGAGGCAGCTAGTTTCTCCCATCTCAATTTGTTTCTGGGTTGTATTTCCAAAGTGACTGCAAGTATCTGCAGTTTTTTAAAATATTAAAATAGAAATGAAGCAATGATGATGAACTGCTGGTTCAAACAATATTTTTGTAAGAGTCTCATTATTAGTCCATGGTTTGATTGATGTTACTGACATATTCAGAATTATAAAAGGTGCTTTTACATGTAATAATTTACACAATAGGAGAATCATCTCGGTTCACTTGTGCTATAATGAAAGATCTGCTCGCCAACTGCAGAATAACAGTTGTATGTCTGACCCCCAGTTGTTAATGCACTAGAATTCATCTTGTAAACATATGACAATATTGGAGCAAGGTTTGCTTTAAAAGACAGTTTTGTTCGTAGAAATGTGCCATTTTCTTTGCTGACTGTATAGTGCTGGAAATGACTTCATAGACATCAACACTGCCTTCTGTTTATTACCGTTGTTTGGCAGAAACTGGAAAAAAAGTTTGAACACAGCAAATTTGAGTGTTATCCTTTAGTTAGCAAGACTTTGATAACAGGGAAGAGAAATTAAAAGTTTAGATTTAAAAATAAAAATGGAGTGGGGAAGTCTTCAAAAAGCTTCAAGTATACAGCTGGTGGGAGGAACAGAAGACATCTGGGTGGTCGCAACTATCTGCAGCAGGTCTTGTTATCTTTCATGGATGAGCACGACTTCCACAAGATTCCCTAATTCTGCAAATATGAATGAATGAATGAATGAATGAATGTCATGGCAAGTTTCTTGTAACAAGCAAGTAACAATACAGTTTTTTCTTGGAAAACTATGCATCTTAGATTTCTTGTAAGTAATCCCATTTTCTTCCACATTAAAGGAATCTCTTTCACTGTGACAACAAATGAAATCAGAAGGAACTAGAGAAAGAGCCTTTGATATTTGGTGAGAATTTAAATACAAAAAATTAAGAGGGAGATACAAAAAATCTGCGGAGAGGGGCGGCATACAAATCCAATTAATAATAATAATAATAATAATAATTATTATTATTATTATTATTATTATTATTTTTATCCTGAGATTTTGCCCAGACAAATATAGGTAAAGATAAATGTTCCCCCGCACATGCATGCCAGTCATTTCCAGCTCTAGCGGGCAGTGCTCATCTCCATTTCTAAGTCAAAGAGCCAGCACTGTCCGAAGACATCTCTGTGGTCATGTGGCCAGCATGACTAAATGCCGAAGATTCACAGAGCCCTATTTTTCTACTTGCATTTTTATGTGCTTTCGAACTGCTAGGTTGGCAGAAGCTGGGGAAAATAACAGGCACTCACTCCGTTCTGCGGTGCTAGGGATTTGAACTGCTGAACAACAAGCTCAGCATCTTAACCACTGAGCCACCTTGCCACAGAAATATAAGGCCTGTATAAACTCATGGTTTTCTCTTAAGCAAAAGCTGATGTGCCTAGAATTCATTAACTATATTTTATTTATTTGATTTCCATTTCTATTTTATTTATAAAGAATGATCTAAAAAAAAAGAGACGGTGCTACTTTTTTATGTGACCTTGTCAGCTGCTTTTAGTCACTTAGTAGCTCAACCATAATCCCCCAGCCATATCAACATATACAATTTTAAAAAGGAAGATCTAATATAAATAATCATCTTGGATAGAATATACACTAGTCAAAAAAATAAAGGGAACAGTTAAACCACACAATATAACTCCAAGTAAATCAAACTTCTGTGAAATCAAACTGTCCACTTGGGAAGCAACACTGATTGACAGTCAATTTCACATGCTGTTGTGCACGTTCAACTTTGTACAGAACAAAGTATTCAGTGAGAATATTTTATTCATTCAGATCTAGGCTGTGTTATTTGAGTGTTCCCTTTATTTTTTCTGAGCAGTATAGTTACCATGAAAGTATTTAAGGCAACAGCACTATAGGGAATTAACTATACAAGACATTCCATTATATCATTGAACACTAAATTCTTATTCCTCCATTGCTAATTGTAGCATTTTAAAGTATTTTACAAGTGTAACATTTGATCCAATATATCAACAGCAGCATTTTCAGTTGTGTGCATTCTGTTTATGGAGAATATAAGCAGAGAGAATAGTTCGACAAAAGACTTTGAATTAATGAGTGAAGAAAAATCTTCCTCGGGACTTTTGATAAATAGAAAAAAATCAGTTTAGAGCATTAGAAATGGGATATCTGGTTACATATAATGGGATAAGCTTTATATATATATTCCTGATTATTCTCTGACTGCAATCTAGTTTAGTTCACAGCTATAGATATTATTACCTATTGTCATGGCTGGCAAGTGTAAGTATTTTGATTTGATACCTGGAGGAGCTGCGCTCTTTGCTCACACAGTCATCATGAGAGGTAGTATCACCATTTCCCATCATGCTGCATGTTCTCCGCTTTTTTCTTCGATGCACCATTCCTTCGGTTTCAGAGCTAGAATCGCACTAAACAAGAAATAACAATTTAAATAAATTCAAAACTGCAATTTTATAAATCTTCATCAGAAAGATGAAGAAAGAAAGCCATGGCATTTGAGGAACAACATCCAGTACAACTAGTCTTCACTTAACAGTCCATAATTGGGATTAGCAACCATCACTGAAGGGTCATGCAACTGTTCCACTTAGTAGCCCCAGCTGTGGTTATCCAATGAATCCCCTAATCCAGTGATGGCGAACCTATGGCACGGGTGGCACGTGGAGCCATATCTGCTGGCATGCAAACTGTTGCCCTAGCTCAGCTTCAACATGTATGTGTGTGCCAGCAAGGTGATTCTTGGCTCACACAGAGGCTCTGGGAGGGGACGTTTGGCTTCCTGGCGGGATGGGGGGGGCATTTTTACCCTCCCCCGGCTCTAAGGAAGCCTTTGGAGCCTGGAGAGGGCGAAAGCTGAGCCTACTGGGCCCACCAGAAGTTGGGAAACAGGCCATTTCCAGCCTCCAGTGGGCCTTCGGGAGGAGGGGGGGAGGGAAGCTGTTTTCACTCTCCCCAGACATTAAATTATGGGTGTGGGCACTCGCACACTCTTTCAGCACCCGAGGGAAAAAAGGTTCGCCATCACTGCCCTAATCATTAAGTGAGGACTCATCAAATCCAAGCCATTCTTGGGAAAAGGTATGGGATTGCCTCCGCTTAAATTACCGCCATCCACCTACCTCCCCCCTCTATTTGTCTACCCAGCTGTCACAAACCTTGCATGCCCCACTGCATGCTGCTCCTCTACAAGAGCAGAGGTTCTGTCAAAGGCTTTGGAGCAAAAGAAGGTCCAGCAGCAGTGGCACATGGTATGATGATGAGTAGAATCAGGTGGTGGCAATAAGTTGGCAGTCATTCAAAAGGCAGTTATGGGTGAGGTTGCAATGGCCAGAATTTTAAGGACTAGTTGGGGGTTTTTTGGTTCAGCACCACTGTAGCTTTGAATGGTTACTGAACGAATGGATGTTAATGAATTTTTATTTACAAGAATAAATACAGTAAATACAATGACAATACAAGTGACAATACAAAAATGTAGAAAGAAAAGAAAAAAACCCCCAAAAGAATCACAAAAAAGAAGCAAGGACTATTTTTATGTGTTAGCCCCATCCAGAAACAAAACAGATGTATAATCAGTAGCTTTTTCTTGATAGGGTTTAGTTTGAGCCCGTTCTCTTCCATCCAAAATCACACAAAACTCCAGTCAGTGATAGGACTTCAAGAGTGTCTCTGACCTGAGCTATGTGCTATTCTCTCCTTTGCAACCACAATCAATTTGAACTACAAAGGAAACATCAGAATTACTGCAAAACAGTGCCTCCAGGCCCCATACCCCATCTAGAAGAGCACCATGGTAATTTATACTGAAGGCTGATAAAAGGTCCAAAAGGACCAGAACAAACACGTCCAGGTACTGATGTAATTCATTCATTAGAGCAGTGTTTTTCAACCAGTGTGCCGCGAGACATGGTCAGGTGTGCCGCGAGAAAGGAAGCTCAGCTTCCGGTCTCGCAACTTTTTGCTGAGGGTGCAAAGAGCAAAATGTTGCGAGACCGGAAGCTGAGCTTCCTTCTTTGTGCCTTCCAAATTTTTCTGGCAGCTGCAGCGCCCCGCCTGGCTGGAGCTTCCCTGGCGGTGGTGACAGGTGAGCTTTGGGGCCCGGCGGGAGGGTGCCAGCAGTGGGAGCAGGAGGGTGCCAGCAGCAGTGGCACTGGGCAGTAGCTGCAGGGCAGCGGCTGGACGTGTTGCTAGATGCCGTACATGCTGGCGCTGCGCTGGGCATGAGCGCGGGGCTGGCACTGGCCCGCTGGCTGGGCTGGGACAGAGGTGCCAGCCCCGCGCCCATGCCCAGCGCAGCATGTACGGCGTCCAGCAACACGTCCAGTCGCCGCTGTCAGTGCTTCTGCCCTGTGCCACTGTTGCCGGCATGGTGTACGAGAGAGCGAGAGAGAGAGAGAGCAAGAGATAGAGAGACACACACAGAGAGAGAAAGTGAGAGGGGGGAGAGAGAAAGAGAGAGAAAGCAAGCAAGAGAGAGAGAAAAATTGAGTGAGAGAGAAAGCAAGACAGAGAAAGAGAGAGAGAAAGAAAGCAAGAGAGAGGAAAAGAGTGAGTGAGAAAGAAAACAAGAAAGAGAGAGAGAGAGAAAGAAAGCAAGAGAGAGATAAAGCAAGAGAGAGAAAGAGAGAAAAAGCAAGAGTGAGTGAGAGCGAGAAAGAAAGCAAAGGAGAGCGAAAGAGAGGTAAAAAAGCAAGAGAGTGAGAAAACAAGAGTGTGTGTGTGAGAGAAAGAAAGCAAGAGAGAGAGAGAGAGAGAGAGAGAAATGAGAGCAAAAAAGGGGAGATAAAAAGAGAAATTAGAAAATGATTTTGGTTGGTGGTGTGCCCCAGGATTTTGTAAATGTAAAAAATGTGCTGCGGCTCAAAAAAGGTTGAAAATCACTGCATTAGAGTAACCAACACCAACTGTATCCATTGCCAAGGTGTGAACTCTGATACCAAATCTAGATAACCCATTTTTTCTACAGGGCTCTGTAGTTGATCCCAAACAAGTGCCTCAAAACAGGCGATAATTATCTAAGACCTCTAGATCCAGAGAAGACAAATACTTCCTTATAGGCTGCAAAGAGCTGTTCACAATTTCCCAGGTTCATAGAATATCCCACTCTCCCTCACTACATAAAGAGCCAGGATAGGCAAGGCCACAATGGTGCAGAAGAACCCTACTCACTTTGTTGGAAGCAATAGGATAAAAAGAAACCCAGGTAAACTGCCAAGATAGTCCAGATTACAGGGAATTTGAAGCAACTATGCTACAAAGTGCATGCAAACTAGACACAAGAAATGTTAGAATGGCCTTTACCCAAAAGGGAGTTGGACATCCAGAAAAGGGTTGTTAAATGATAACCAGCAATCCAGTAAGAGAGAAGACATAAATATATTATGCCTCTCCATAACCAAGTTGTAGATGTCTTCTTATAGACCTCTTATGGCCTTAACTGGTACCAATTTAAGACGAACTGCCTCAATTTAGTTCCCAGGCAGAAGCAGCCAAAATAGAAGGCTCACCAACATGCCGTAAGCCTTTCCCCCTCAACATTAAGCTTAAGACTCAATCATTCTTTTGTGTCTACCAACTGAGGAAAGGGAGGAGATAAAATACCCTAATTTGAGGAGGTCATAACAGAAGTATGAATGCCATTCATACACACGCAGTTTGTCTCTAAAATTTTTCTTTTGAATAAGTTAATTGGTATAAATGGCAGAAGCAGAGTTTGCAACTTCATATGAAATGGACAACATAGCTCTTTCAAGGTACTGTCCTCCAGTACCACGTGGGACAGGCAGATTCAATTAATGATGTCATTGATTTTGGTTAAGAATGTTACTTCCCTACTTTTATGGAATGTTTTGGGGCTTTCTTTGTCTTTTATGTATAGCTATAGCTTGGGTTAAGTAGCAGGTGTCGCTTAGTTCTTATGTAGGTGTAATCTGCAGCAGCCAAGTCCTTACCTCCGAATCAGAATCTGAAGAACTGGAGCTGGAAGAACTAGATGAATCACTAGAACTGTCTGAAGCAATGCCTGTTGATTCTTGTAAGTCAACAGAATCAGCTAGCACAGCTAGTTCAGGATGTTCCTGCTTGAGGACCCTTGGGGTGTATAAATAAAGAGGATAAAAGCATTATGTTTTATAGAGATGAAAGCATACACAACACATCCTACTCTTTATTCCATAGGCTACTCAGAACATTTTTACAGCATAACACAATATAACAAGAATATGCCCTGCTCTTCTCCTCAAGCAATACTGTACATTAAAAAGTGGTGACTTGGTAAAAGCTAACAAACTGGGTCATCACATCTTAGTTACCAAAGAAAAGAAGAAACAGTTGTCTCAAAAATGTTTGTTTGGCAAGATTATCATCCATCTCAGGGCAGTTTTGCTTGTGACTTTGCCAAGGCTTCTTACCAGAACTTCTGCCTAACAGGGGCTCCATAATGGATGGCAGCTTACTCTGTTCTCTCAAAATTCAGCTTTTACCGCCCATTTTATTAATTTAGGAAGCAAAATATTTCACTGTCCGTCTCCCCTATCGTCCTCATTTCACTTCATTTTTAAAGATTTCCCTTAAGAATTTAACTTACATTAAACCCACGCACACAGGAATTGGCATTTGCACACAACATATGGAATATCAAACTACTCCAGCTATAAAATATTATGTATCTCTATTAGCTAAGTGAAATCAGTAGTGGGATGTACAAATTCTCTGTTCCTAAAACATGACCCAAATTAATCCTCCGAGTCTGCGGAGAGGGGTGGCATACAAATCTAATAAATTATTATTATAATTATATTTATTATAATAATAATAATTATTATTATATTATTATTATTATTATTATTATTATTATTATTATTATTATTATCCTACAACAAAACAGACTATTAATATTATTCTTAAAAGTATGAAATTGCTTACCAAAAATATAACAAGAGAGGACTATTGCTTGCATGGACCTACTGGATCTGAGCCGCCCCTAGTTTTCGGAGAGGGGCGGCATACAAATCTAATAAATTATTATTATTATTATTATTATTATTATTATTATTAATAATAATAATAATAATAATAATAATAATAATTCCCAAAGACTAGTTGACACATTGTTATGGCATTGTAATACCTAAAACTTTGGTTTGATCCAGCAATGCTTGGTACGATACCACGGACTATTCCTCAGTGAAAGTTTAGAATTCCTGGAGTTATTTGGGATGCATATACATCCACAGTAAAGTTAGGAAGCTGCACCTTTAATTTTATTTATTTAATTAAAACATTAAAATAACCTTAATCAGTAATCACTTTAATATTACTTTTGTCTTTAATAACTGAGGGATCAAACATTCCCAGCCTTAAAACTATAACTTTTAAATATATAGTTGAGTCACCTTAATGAATCTTGAAATCCAGAAGCCTAATTCTTCTTCTGGACTCCATGGACCATGTTGCTATTACAAGCCAGACTGTCCAGAAAGTCTTTCCAAAATGCAAAAAACTTAATTAGATTTACATTTCACATATTACATTAAGCATTATTCCAGGTGTATGCATTGCCCTAGGAAGCAACGGCTGGCTTATCCAACCCGCACCTGGGAAATCATTGAAATAACATTGACATCTCTCACCTGTACCATTTTCTAGATAACTTCGGTCTTCCCCTTACTGTCTTGTGCCACACCACAGGGAAGTTTGTACAGCTGGCAAAATTCTGAGTGACAGCAATAGTCGTGTCAAGATTGAGAACAACATGCCACCAGCCACCTACAAATGCAACACTGTAGAAGCTTATGATCATCAACAGAAGAAAATATGTAAATCATTGTTTTAACTGCATCTTTACAATCAATAAGTAGCTTCTTTGTTCTACATGTTTTCTTTGTAATACATCCCAAAGGTTTGATCATCAATAGCAATGAATTCTGTCTTAAATTTCCAATAGAAGTTCTCCTTTTAGTTTTCCATATACTGTACAGAATGTAGAATTGGGCAAGAGTGGAAGGGAGGGGGGGAGGGGGAATCCTTTTTTTTTCCCTTTGCAAAAGCTGTCAAATTTGTATTCCTTTTAGGTAAAATTCCAGTAGACTCAAGCTGAAATTATCTGCATAGAAAGGGGACTGTATGATACAACCTGTTTATCAGGTGACTGAATTCTCTAGTCTAGACATTGAGACTTGGGAATTGAGACCAGGGAATATGTATAAACCTAGGTAAATATAATATAGGATTTTAG
This sequence comes from Erythrolamprus reginae, assembly GCF_031021105.1. Taxonomy (NCBI): domain Eukaryota; kingdom Metazoa; phylum Chordata; class Lepidosauria; order Squamata; family Dipsadidae; genus Erythrolamprus; species Erythrolamprus reginae. Next base: position 148,794,262 of record NC_091951.1, on the reverse strand, counting down.
GTCCAGGAAGCAGGTCATAGACAAGAAACAGCAGATGAGAAAAATTGGTTGACATATCAGAAAATTATTGGAAAATCAAGGGGAATGAAAAAAGATTCTGATATAACTAAAGAGAGGTTAAAATATAATCATACTTGTAACAAAGATAAAGAATACCAGAAGCCACCTTTTGTCTCTTTTTTTCTATTTTTCATTTTTTTCCCCTTGGACCTTTTGTCTCTCTTTTTCTTGTTCCCTGATTGATATTAGTTTGCATAAATTTTTATCTTCATTTTTTAAAGTTTCAATAAAAATTATATACAAATGATTTTTCTAGACAGGAATTAAAATATTCAATAGAGTATGCCACACTTCCGTATGATGAAATTGGTTAAAATCATATATCACTAAATTTCCTAGCTTTTAATTATTTTTAACAGATAATGTCAGTGAAGATTTGGTGTTGGAATACTCAAGTTTAAAGGTGGAATATTTCTGAGTAGGCAACAGAATTTCATTTTTAATGTGGGCCAGTGTGCTCATAGTAATAAAAAAGACAATAAAAGTTCTTAATTTGTTAAAGCACTATTAAAAATTTTTTTAAAAATAAGCAAGCAGCTAACATAGACTGAAATCTATGTGTGCAAAGAAAATGTTCATTTTAGGATGTCTTCTAACATCCTAAAATGAACATCTTCTTTGCACATGTAGCTGTATTAATGCATTGAAGTAACTGATTTTAAGAAGTTATTTAAGAAAGACCATCCTGTCAATCCTCCAATTGCACTAATTAAGGTGCCTGTCACCCAGAAGACATTGTTCATTAATTTATTCACTATGACTTCCATAGCATTCTAATTTTTTAGAGCATCCCTATTTCAATTTCACTTCCTATTAGGCTTATTTATCTATCCACGTATAATGTTTCCTTTATCTTAATTATACTATTGAATATATAAAGAGAACCTTTGCAGATTTTCTAGAAATTTGATTTTAAGGAATGGCAGCTGTGTTCAAAGGTTTAAGGATCTTCATAAAAGGATTGTCTAATTAGGGTATATTCTTCGACAGGAGAGGTAGACAATCTTTTAGAGAAGGAACTTTAAGGTCTACAATAAGCAGTGGTTAATATATAGCTTGCCTTCTAAGACAATGATGCTCCTAAGCTTATGGTCTTCCAAAGACTAATGAAATCCTGATTTCTGCTGTATTATGATACAATATTGTATGACCTTGTTGGAGATATAGTAACAAAATATATAAAAATGCAAAACAATTACAGACCCAGTTCTCCAGGATACCTTGGTTAGTAAATCTATGAAAAGGGGTGGGGTGGGGTGTTTTTCCACACGACACATTCATAAACCTACATTTGCCATTACCCCCCTATTTTTGTTTTGTGAGTATTAGGATTTTTATCCTTTTCCCCTCTAAAACATAATTTGGAACTTTGACATTATCAAAATGCAATGACGAGAATGAAGGAGGCAGTGGAGCACCCTTCCCCGCCTGCAAAGGACCACAGGTTGACCATCCCTACTGTAGAATAAAATACATCTTCAACGCAGAGTTTAATGAATATGCATACCTGGCACAAACACAGTCTCTCCAGGTTTTTGTACTATTTCCAAAGGTTTGAACTCGGAAGGCCATGTGGGAAGTTGCGTTCGGGGATATATTACTCTGAACCAAGTGATGGCTTCATCTTGCTGATTGCCTCCTTCTTCACGGGTCACTTTGATCAGTTCTCTGGGAGTGCTGGTAGGGAAGAGACACCAGCGCTTATGTCCATGCACTAAGGCATTCCACGCACTGGTTCCCAGAGGGTCAATGTGAATACCTGTTCCTGAACGGGGTGGGCCCATCACAAACCACCTGCAATATTAGAAAACTTAACTTATTTTCCTTGTCAACATTTTCCCAAAAATAAATATTTCCTTTCTTTTTCTAAAGCTGACCTAAATATTTTGTTCCATTTCCATATTTTGTTTTATAGTGTAAAAGTTTTCAGGAAGATTATTTCCATATTTCTGAATAAAAAAGTAGATTTCTAACTTTGTAATCCCTTTCCTAATGGAAAATAAAATATCATTTAAAGACAGCTACATAGGTCTGGGCAGTTTTATTTTACAAAATGTGAATCCTGACCATGCAAGGAACGGCTCTCAGAATGTCCCATGAACATTCCACTCTATGAAGAAAAGATTTCAAAATCCAGCTATTTTTAATGTAGGAGAACAAAAAAAAGAAAAGAATGCAAATCATCTTTACTAAAAAGAACAATGTCAAGAATGGATAGAAAATATTGTCCTCTATTCTTTTTTTAACATTTCAACAGCTAACACAAGCATCCAAAGTATGCCCTAGCAGTTATCTCAAAAGCAAAGATGAATAAAATGTTTTATTTTCCCAATGATAGTAGAACCCAACTATGGACATGGTTGTTTAACTCTAAACAATCTAATCCAGAACGGTTAAACAGCATCTAAACAGTAGCACAACCATTATCAATCCAGTGCTATTCATGTATTCAAACTGTATTTCCCAGAATCTGTACCCAGTATTGCTTTTTGACCCATTCAGAGAGTGCTTTATTGCTAAGAACAGTATTAGTAAGAAAAATGAAAAGACCACTGAATGCAAAAGTTCATTTTTCTAAAAACCCTTAAGATCTTTAAAAAATGTATCTGAGTTTTAAGTGGTTTATGAGTTAATAACTTAAATGTTAATAACCTATTTGGAAAGCCATTATGTTTTACTGTGTACATCAAATAGTCTAAACCAGTGATTTTCAACCTTTTTTGAGCCGCGGCACATTTTTTACATTTACAAAACCATGGGGCACATTGAGTGGGGAGGGTGGGCAGTTAAAAAAAGTTTGGACAAAAAAATTCTCTCTCTCTCTTCCTCCCTTTCGCTCTAATTCTCTCCCTCCCTTTTTCTCTCCCTTCCTCTTTTTCTCTCTCTCTCCATCCCTCTTTCTTGCTCTTCCTTCCTCTCTTTTTTGCTGTCTTTCTCTCTCCCTCCCTCCCTCTATGTCTTTCTCTCTCCTACCTTCCCTTCCTCTCTTTCTCTCTCTCTCTTTCTTTCTCTTTCTTTCTCTCTCTTGCTCTCTCTCTTGCTTTCTTTCTCTCTCTTGTTCTCTTTCTCTCTCTCTCTTGCTTTCTTTTTTTCTCTCTCTCTCATTCTCTTTCTTTTTCTTTCTCTTGCTTTCTCTCATTCTCTTGCTTGCTTTCTCTCTCTCTTTCTTTCTCTCTCTCTTTCTCTTTCCTGCTTGCTTTTTCTCTCTTGCTTTCTTTCTCTCTTTCTCTCTCTTGCTTTCTTTCTCTCTCTCTTGTTTTCTTTTTCTCTCTGAGCTTCGCGGAACACTTGACCATGTCTCACGGCACACTAGTGTGCCGCGGCACACTGGTTGAAAAACACTGGTCTAAACAACCCTCTTAGTTTTAGTGTGCCTGGTCTGAACGTGCAGGACAAATGAGAACAATGGACATTCACTGATCTATAAGTCAGACTTTTGGCACTCGAGGTTAGCTAGTTTATACCTGTAAGGCGGCCTTCTCTTCTCTCCTGCATATTGGAACAAATCGTCAGTGAAGAATTTGGGTACCCTGTAGTCCTCCAAAAGTTTTTTGCGCTTTGGATGTTCCCCATAACTGCTGTCAAATATATAGAGAGGACTATCATCTCGTGTAGTCTCCATGTATTCAATGTAATACTTCATCTTCATTTTCACAGAATAACCATCGTTGTCCTCCCCACATTTGAATTTCTGGTTCCTGTATTTGCGCTTTAGACGTTCCAGAGTCCACTTCTCTTGGGCTGACCACCCTGCCTCAGCATTTAACAGGACAACAGGCTTATAAGGTTTCTCATATCTTTCAATGAATTCTTCCACTGACAAATGGAGGGCATCTGCTCTTTCCACATTATCCTACAAGAATGAAGAACTACCTTTAAAACAAGAAGGTGCAAAGAATAAACCTATCCTATTATTTGAAGAACACCTTAGACAGGTTTTTGTAGTGCTTTGATCCCTGAGGCATGATCCAGAATTTACCTGCAGCTGTTTAAAGCAGCCTCACAAACCTGGAAAAGACTCATCTGCTTTAAAGAGATTAAGTGAGGTACTAAACTTGTGCGCATAATGCAAAGTATTACACAATTCCACCCTGAAAAATCTTCAGGTACAAGTAATGGACAAGAAGGAGAACAACAAAGAATATTTTACAATCTAATCTAAAAGCGTTTAAGAACCTTATAACAACTCTCATCCTCAGAAACATCAAATGGCATGGAGGTTTTCACAGATGCAGTAGATTTTGAAATATGTGTCTGTTACCAAAGTAGGAGATGAAAGTTTTATCTGGGAAAGCAACAGAGAAATAAGGAACAGTAGGGTATGAATTTGCCATTACAGGTAATCCTCAACTTATGACAACCAAGTCTGCAATTTTGATTGTAAGTTTTGATGGTCATTAAGTGGATCACCATGAGACTACAGTATATTAAAGTTCGTTGCAAAATCAAAACCAGAAGCACATACAGATGACTGATTCAGCTGGATTCAATAACGTCTTTATAAACATTATATATATGTCAAATGTTTTTTTAGCTGGAATTTTTTAAAATTAAGGGAGACTAGGATGGTCCCATTTCGGCCTTGTTCTGGCCTCATCAGCTAGCCACACCCTTCCTTACTGGGATTTGATCCAGTGGACTCTGCCTTGTAAGGCAGAGAATTAGCAGTTGAGCTATCAGATCAGATCCCTTCCAGCTCTGTACCAGGGAGGGGCAATAAATAAATAAATAAATAAATAAATAAATAAATAAATAAATAAATAAATAAATAAATATATAAATATATATATATATATATATATATATATATATATATATATACAATACCATTAGCAGATTATTTCTTCAAGTAAACACAAGCAGGAGTTAGTTTCATTTCAGCAGAGTAGAGGCGAAGAGTCCAGAATGGAGACTTGAGCCACTCCCAGTTTTAAACTTCTCAGTTTCAATTCTCTGCACAGACTCAGAAGTGGTTAGCTCCCATTGGCTGACTTAGTTGCTATACCTATTCATTGGCTAACCTTGTTAACATGGCTCTCCCAGTTCATGAATATCTTAACAGGCAACATCTGATTTTATGACCTTTTTATTGCAGCAGTCATAAAAAAAGTCTATTGTTCACTGTGGAGGGTCCCCCCCCCCCAGAAACTGGAAGTAAATGTTCCTCTAGCAAAAACATTGTAAATCCCAGTTTGTGACCACGTGATGTTGTAAATGCTAATAAATTTGGACCAAATACCCAAAACTTTGAATCCAGGTGATAAATAGCTTTTCTGGTTTCTGTTGTAACTTTGAGGGGCCATTAAGCAACTGGCTGTAAGTCAAGGCCTATATTTATTTCCAATCCTATTAAGGTTGCAAGACAAAAAATTTAAAACTAAAAGAAAATCTGTTTTTTAAAGCAAATAAAGTTTGAAGGAAAATCAAGATAGGGCCAATGGAAAAGAATGGCAGTCTTAACTGCAGTCTGAAAAACAAACTTCTCTGGTTGAGAATGAAGTTATACCTGAAACTAAAATGGATCCACATCCATATCCTTACCTTTATCTTCCATTATTTTATACTGATATATATCATTGGCAAGAAATTTACATACATCCTTAATAAGTTGAAATCCATTAAATGACCCTCTGTTAAGCTCAACTTGAATAAGATTTTACCAGCTTTATTTGTAGCATGCCACACTGTTGCCTATGGTAGATTCAGTTGCTGTTCCATTTAAAACTTGGACACAATTTAACTGAACAACTCAATTATTTCTTAATCTTATTTATAGCTACTAAGAACTACACCGCATATAATTAAAAAACCGTTTCATACTAGGTGAACAGGATTGGATTCCATGAAAAGAAAAAATACAAGCATTTATCTATCGTGCAGCATGCAGACTTCCTCTTAACTTTTAGGAGACAACAACTTCCTTGCTATTCTTACAATATTTACTTTTTATCATTCACCCTTTCTATATTTTGTTTAAAGTAATATCTACCTACACATATTCTTGTATGAAATCTGCTTTATGCCTTCTCAACGTATCATAAACACCTGAAAATAATTATCTGCTATGAACTTCTTTTCTTTTCCCCTTTATTGTCCCATTCATATTTGCCAATTAAAAAGTCATTTTTATTCAGAAAGAGTTTCCATGTATAGCAGAAATTACATCCAGCTGGATTCAAGGAGGCATCCTTTAAGCACCATCAGAATCAGAATAGAGTGGAAAGGGAACTTGGAGGTCTTCTAATCCAACCCCCTGATCAAGCAGGAGACCCTATCTCAGTGATGGCAAACCTTTTTTGATTCATGTGCCAAAAGGGGAAGGTAGGGTGTGTGTGGTGTCATACGAGTGCAGGCCCATACCCATTCCATTCTGCCCTGACATATGTGTGTGTGACCCCCCCCCCTTCCTGGCACACAATGGCACACCCATTTTTTGCTCTCCCTGAGCTTCAAAATTTTTCTAGGGGCCTGGGAGGGCAAAATGGCTCCCCTGGAGGTCTTTTGGAGGCTGGAAGCGCATTTGCCAACTTCTAGTTGAACTGGAGGGCCTTTCCAGGAGCCTGGGGAGGGTGAAAATGGTGTCACCCTATCCAGGCCAGAAATGGCCTTTCCCCCAACTTCTTCAAAATGGGAAATGGGCCACTTCTGGCCTCTGGAGGTCCTCTGGGGGTGGGAAAGGTTGTTTTCACCCTCCCCAACCTCCCCCCAAGGCTTTTGAGCAAAAAATGGGCTTTCCCCAACCCCTCGGGAGGCTGAAAAGAGGCTGTTTCCTGACTCCCAGTGGGCCCAGAAGGCCTGAAAATCAGCTGGCCTGAGCTCACGCCCCCACTGATATGGCTCCACATAACACTTATGACATGTGTGCCATAGGTTCGCCATCATGACCTATATCATTTCAAACTGGTGGCTGTCCAGTCACTTCTTTAAAACCTCCAGTGATGAAGCACCTACAACTTACGAAGGCAAACTGTTCCACTGGTTAATTGTCCTCACTGTTAGTAAGTTTCTTCTTCATTCCAGGTTGCTTCTTTCCTTGATCAGGTTCCATCCCGTTTCTTGTCTTGACTTGACTTCTGGTGCTTTAGAAAATAAATTGACCCACTCCTCTTTGTGGTCACACAATTACTCCCAGTTCCTTTCCCACCTCTTTGAATGGAAACCGCACCAAATACAACCCGCGAGAGAGGTTTTAGCCAACATGCTAAGGACCCTCCCTCACTTTCAAGATGTTGTTTTGTCCCCAAACTTTTCATCTTCAGGTCACCTACGTTGAACCTTCGGATTGTTTATTTACTGCCAAACATTCTATACTAAAAGATAACTTAACAATTGCTACTTTCACTAAGAGCTGGGTGGCGCAGTGGTTAAAGTGCAATGCTGCAGGCTACTTCAAATAGCTGTAGTACAGCAGTTCAAATCTCACCACCGGCTCAAGGTTGACTCAGCCTTCCATCCTTCTGAGGTGGATAAAATGAGGACCCAGATTGTTGGGGGCAATATGCTGATTCTGTAAACCGCATAGGGAAGACACCTTGAAGCGGTATATAAATCTAAATATACTGCTCAAAAAAAATAAAGGGAACACTCAAATAACAAATCCTAGATCTGAAGGAATAAAATATTCTCATTGAATACTTAGTTCTGTACAAAGTTGAACCTGCACAACAGCATGTGAAATTGAGTGTCAATCAGTGTTGCTTCCTAAGTGGACAGTTTGATTTCACAGAAGTTTGATTTATTTGGAGTTATATTGTGTGGTTTAAGTGTTCCCTTTATTTTTTCGAGCAGTGTACTATTGCTATTGCTAAGAGCAGGACGAATAACCATAGCAATAATAAAGGATAATAGCCCCATCTATCTCTCGGGGTCAATCCTCAACCCTAGAGCCAACACAATCCTCACACAGCCTGGGGGTGGGTTGGGTTAAAACCTCTCACCTCCCTCGTTGCCCAATCTGCCAAGCGCGGTGATGTCGGTAAAATCAGCCGAAGAAAGAGACCGTCTTCTATCTAACCAGCCTTGAGATCCCGGAGGAAGGGGTTACCAAATCTGACCAGCAAGCCGAGCCACCCCTCTCAGGATCCACCCCGGGAAGGGATCTGATCACCTCCTGCCCCAGTTAAGAGAACCTGTCCGGCTGCGGCTTTCCACTGTCGCCCTTTCCCCGCCGCAGCCTCCTATATTTCAGTGTTCCCCAACCTTGGCAACTTGAATATACAGTATCTGGACTTCAACTCCCAGAATTCCCCAGCCAGCGAATGCTGGATGGGGTATTCTGGGAGTTGAAATCCAGATATCTTCAAGTTGCCAAGGTTGGGGAACACTGGTATATTTAGACTCTTCTCCGAGCCCTCCAGGACTCACCTTGCAGCCCGCCGGGTTCAGCGAGAAGCTCTCGCAGTAGTTGTGGCGAGTCCAGTCCAGGGAGTCCTTCAGCTCGGGGCGCGCGCTCCGCTTCGCCTCGCGGATGCGCTTCTTGCTTTTGTGGTTCATGCTCCCCACGCGGCTCCTGCCTTCCCCGCCCGACTCTTCCGGCTACGGATTCCGAGACGGCACCCTCCCCGAACAACAGTGCCCCGTCGCTTCCAGAAATTTCAGCACCGCGTCGACTCGCGGCCTAGACGCCGCCCGCATCGTGGGCGTTCAACCTCCGCTTCCTCCCATTGGCTGGCGCCATCGGAGGAGGGGGTGGGGTCTCGAGGATGGGAACGCTCTCATTGGGTCTTTCGAGCGGCGGAAATAGAGGCGGGCCGGCGCCACAGTGGTGGAGAGGAAGCGCTTCGGCGCCATCTTGGGACGTCACGCCCCACCGAGAGGCGTCGCTGTTGTGCAGCGCGAAGGGCGGAGTGGGGGTGGTGGTGGTGGAGCGCACTTTTAGCGAGGCGCGGGATTAAGCGGGCGCTGATTTGCGAGGTGGGTGGGAGGGTGTTTTATAATCCAGGAAGACCGGTGAAAGGAGGAGTGGGGGGTGGGAATAAATATTGAAGTGGGGATCGGATTGTTGCAGTGACTGCACTTGGGTGGAAGCTGCCCATTGGGCACACGACTCTTTCAGGCGATGAGTTTTCCCTTCACTTTCCAAGAAACCTGGATGGTTTCGACCCGACGCATGTTTAGCTTCGTATTAAATCCTCCTCTGCTCCACGGGGTTTAATCCCAAACCCGTGTGCGTAAACAGCAGTTTGATTGCCATATTGGACTTCTATTTCTGATTAGCAGCCCACACTCAAGGACGGTGGTTTCAAGCTGCACAAGGGGAGCTCATTCATTGTACAATTTATTTTAATTGTCAAACATGTAGTTTGTATAAACATAAGTAAAAAGTAACGATAAAAGAGGACAATAGGATAGGACAGTAGGACAGGGACAATTTAGGACAGGGACAATTAATAGGACAATTTGATTCTAGATATCAGGCTGAATTTTTTTACTAAGGTTTTATGGCTCTAATGGGATTTTGATCCTTAAAAAGACTGTAGGATGGTCATGTTACATTAGGTGCACACCACAAGTGGCCACAATGGATTGCTGTGTAAAGGGTCCCAATCCTTCTGGAAACGCTGGAGTGATAGTATGAGAAATTAAGCTCTATTAGTATTTCTCCATGAGATCAATGTCTGTCTTCAGTGGGAGGGAAATAAAAACAGCCTGCCGACTTAGAGAGAGAAAACGGTAACTCTTAAGTACCATTCTTGTCGGCTGGGTTTTCATAATTTCCCATCCACCTTCATAGAAATGGACATGATTGGCTGCTCCGTCCGGAGGTGTGCTGGAGGAGCCTGACTGCGGATGGCGAATTGGGCCCTATCGATCCTTTTGCAAAACCCAGCATGTGCGACATAGCATCAAAGTTGACTGTGAAGGAATACCGGTTTGGAAATGATCAGGAAAAAGGAGATGGGGATGATCTGCCCCGGGAGTTGGTGGTGCTGATTCCTGAGGTACCATTTTTATGATTATGGTTTGTCACGCAGCCAGCCAATATGCCCATGGCATGATCCACCTATCAACCGTTCTTACTTGCTGAATGAGAATCAGGTTTCAACTTCAGGACCTTGGAAGATAATATACCTTTGCATTTCAAAGAAATTGCTCTTGACTAATTTTGAAATATCCCCCCCCCCCATGCTATACTGAAAATTGGTTTAAGATAATTTGATAGGCATTGTTTCTTTTGATTTTGATCCTACAACTTTTCTAAAGTGGGTCCATGTTCTGGTGAGGTTTTGGTTTTTCAAACTAGTTTGATGAAAAGCTTAAATTTAAATGGTTTATTTCTCCAAGTAAAATGGCAAATTTAAAAATTTAAGGACCATTATATTTCAAATACAAATCTGACAGCAAAAACAGTATGATACCCTACATGTTTCTTCAATGTAAAGCTTTTAGAATGCAATGAGGCATATTTTCAGGTTGCATATTTATTTATTATGTTACCAAAGTATTTCAAAATTACATTTGGTATGGTTAATTATACTGATCACCAGTGTTCCCTCTAATTTTTTTTGGGGGGGGGGCGGAAAAGTATAGTGTCTGAGCGGCAGGCCCTTTGGGACTGGGCGGCACAGAAATAATAAATAAATAAATAAATAAATACTGTGTGTCTATAACAGTGAGCTCATAATAGGGCAACTCTATCAATATCAAAATGCCACTTAAATAGTTGAGCTAGTTTCAAACTAGATTTTGATTTTCTTTCTCTCTTCCTTACTCCCATTCTTTTTCTTTCTCTTTTCCTTCCTCTCTTTTTTCTATTTGTTTCTCTCTCTTCCTCTCTCTCTCCTTCCCTCTCACTCTTTCCCTCTCGGCTTCTGGGCAGGTTTGGAAAACTCTGAGTTGATGATGATTTTTAAGTGAGCGATTGCTCACTGCTCAGCTTAGAGGGAACTATGCTGATCACTTCCCCACGTTTTATCACTAGTTAGTGATCTGATAAATCCTGATGTGATTTCAGAGTTTATTTTGATAGCCTTTATTTGTGAATTACTGATAAAAAAAAATCAATGAATGAAGAATGTTTTTATGTAAATGGATATGACACTTTCTTAGATTTAAGAATTTAAAAATTCCTGTCTTAATGCTCAAATTTATTTTTGTGTGCACAAGCATGTCTTATTTCAGTGACATGCCTAATTGAGTTAAATCTTCACATCATTTTGACATTTGACTTTTTTAACAAGATAGAAAATATGTGCCAGTTTGTGTGCAGGAAACAATGCATCTATGTTGCTCTCTTAAATGCTTTGTAATTTGATTTCCTGACTTTATGGATTAATCCTTGTATATAACAGATGTTTCTGTAATCATTGCTTTTTTTATTTTGAAATTAGCTGTAAGTACCAAGAGCAGGCTTATCTCAGTAAATACATTTAAACTCATTATGTTGACCACTGCAATATGCCAATTCCACAATTTGTATTTAAAACAGGCATTCCTGCAACTACATATGTTACTCTCCCTAAGCTAAATCAAATCTATCATAGTCATAATCTGAACTGGTATCTGTGTTTGTAATCCCTGAGTAAAATTAGGCAGAAAGATTTATTTGATTCTAAGTAGAAATGATTAAGTAGTGTAATTTTCTTTGCCAATTGATAGGCAACACACACACACACAAAACAGTAACTTTGCTATCCTTTCTGGGTGAACCTTCAACCAACCATTCACTAAGATTTGAAGGAGGAATTACATTTGCATTTTTTTCATAGGCTCACATGCTGGATTTGTTTTTATTTTGTTGTACTTACATATGTAGCTGCATAGTCATAACTGAGTCTGAAAAGATTAATTTCAAAATAAATCATCATCATTGGCATCCTTCAGTCTCAAAGGACTGTGGTACCATGCTCTGGAAAGAGTTCCTAAAACTCTGTATGCAAAGCTGGAGTATCCTTTCCAGAGCACCAGGCCTGGGCAAGTTAGTATGGAGGATAGACCGTTACCCAAGCAGCAGAGAAAAGCAGCACTTCTCCACGTCTCTGAAATACCTCCCAGAGACCAATAAGATTGCATAGGGTTGGCCGTCCCCCGGCCCCATCGACTATGCAATGCAGGTTGGCGGGGCCACGGGAAAGGGCCTTCTCTGTGGCCACCCTGGCTCTATGGAACCAACTCCCTGCTGTTGTCCATACTGCTCCCACCCTGCTGGCCTTCTGAAAGGCTACGAAGACCTGGATTTGCCGGCAGGCCTGGGGGTCATGAATTGTATATCTTTCATGGCCAAATTGTATTGAATGATATGTATGTTTTGATTGGATTGCTGAGTTGTGGGTTTCAACTGGAGTTATTGTTTTAATTTGTACTTGACTTCTTTTTATTGTTAACTCTACTTTTTTATATTGTAAGCCACCCTGAGTCCTTCGGGATTGGGCAGCATAGAAATCAAATAAATAAACAATCGATAATTAATTAATTAATTAATTAATTAATAAATAATCATCCAGTGGAATGGCAAAGCAAAGCAAATGGTTCCAGCTATGTTGCAAGAGATACCAGAAATTGGTTGTACAGTCACGAACTTCTTTCGGGACTCCGGCTTCAGATTTTGCCTCAAGGTTTGCTCCGGAAACTTTTTCCAATGATAGATCTAGCCAAAAGGTGATGGAGGTTTAGAGTCAGAGTTTCCATTCTCCTAGAAGATGGTTTTGCCACTTTATTTACCATTGGGGTGTAAGCCCTCTTCCATCTTCAAAACCATTGACCATTTTCTTCTGTAACCCTGGTGCTACCAGCAGGCCAACTGGACCAAGGTTTTTTAATGAGGTATTACTCCTCCAACACAGTGATATAACGGATGATGATCTTCCAAGTATCCATGTAAATTTGGACTTTACCCACAATCAGGATCAGAAATGGGTGGGAGGAAATCAGCCCACCTGCCTGTTGGTTGCAAAAGGCAGGATCAGGAATTGGGGTCAGGGAGGAAAGCAACCCAACTGCTTGTTGGTGGCAAAAGGTAGGATCAGCCATTGCAAAATGCATGTGTTCTAATGAATATTTTTTTCCAGATACTGTCTTCCCCCAAAATAAGACCCTGTCTTATATATTTTTGAACTGTGAAATAAGCACTTAGCCTTATTGCCATGCACTCAAAAGCCCGATTGGGCTTATTATCAGGGGATGTCTTATTTTGTGGGAAACAGGGTATCTAGTAGAAAATATACAGTATATTCATTATGCCAAATATATTATGGGTGGATTTCAGCTTTCTCCTTGACCTGTGACTTGTATGCAGTTCTAATGCGTTGTAGAACAGAATTAATAACAATATTTTATAAACTTAGACTAAGAAAACAGGAAAAAGTTATATCTAATTTAAATATCTTTAAAATTCTTTTAATGTTATCTTATTTTGCACTACAAACTTTTTTAGGTGCTTGATCCTCAGTATGGTATGTATGTTTGGCCTTGTGCGGTGGTTTTGGCCCAGTACATCTGGTTTCATAGACAACTTGTCTGTGGCAAAAGAATACTCGAGGTAACATGTCACATTATTTTCATTAAGATATCATGGGATTAGAAACTTAAACAGGAAATATGTAAATAATGTACGTCTTTAAGTCTGATGTTTCTGCTGCATATTGCTTTTTATGTTGTCTTTTTTGTTGTTTAAAAAAACCAAATAAAAATAATAATTAAAAAAAGAAAAAAAGTTCAGTTGGATTAGCGTGGAATAAGTATTGTATATCCATCCACAGATTTTTTTTGGGGTGGAGTGAGCAGAGATAAGGTTTTTAAATTAGATAAATAAAATGTGAATGGTGCAGATGAAAATTATATGTAATGATTATTCATCAATATTAATATTCTTGTATTTACGGCAAAATATACGATGCAATTTACTACCAGTAATCCTTGGTTAGCAACCACAAATGGGACTGGTATCATGGTCAATACGCAAAACATTCACTAAGTGAAACTGCACTTCTACTTTGTTTTACAGATCTATAAAATTCCTAATTGCAAGAACTGGTCACAAAGTTGTTATTGCTGTTGTAACAATGATTGCTGTATGAGACAGTGACTCAATGAGGACCACCTGCACTAGGAAATTGAATCAAATTTGTTATGAATTTGAACACTATTTTAAGCAAGCCAAAATTCTGGCCAAACACCAGATAATTTTTGTGTGTCTTACAAATACTGAGGAAATCTCATAGAATATATTTGTCATTCCTGGGTGTGCATATATAGGAAGTCAATTCACACAACTGGGACTAAAATTTCAGTCATTAAGCAAAGTGGTCATTAAGCAAGTCATTGCCTGACTGATTTTACAATTATTTTTACATCCATTGTTAAGCAATGGTTATGATAGTTTTTTTAATATTAGAATTTTTTATAGAATTGTTTTAAATGTACTATTAATTGGATTGTTTATTATTGTTTGTTTTTTGTATATGTTGTGAGCCGACCCGAGTCCCTGGAGAGGGGCGGCATACAAATCCAATTAAATCTTAAACAAATCACCCTGGTTAAGTGAATTATAGGGCCATTAAGCAAATATGGCTTCCTCCATTGATTTTGCTTGTCAGATCAGAAGTTGAAAAAGTGTGACTACAGGACATTGCAACTGTTACAGAGGCTGCACCCTTCATAAACGCAAGCCAGTTACTAACAGCCCAAAATGCTTGACTGTAGGGTGAGGCAGTCCTTGTTTCAACTCCTTTCCTTGGAGAGTGCTACAGGAAAATATATGCCAAAACTAGACCAGTGATGGCAAACCTTTTTTTCCTTAGGTGCCTAAAGCACATATGCATGTGCTATTGCACATGTACGAGTGCCCACACCCATTATTCAATGTCGGGATGGTGAAAATGCCCCCCCTGCCCTCCCCCCAGAGGCCCTCTGGAGGCCTGAAACAGCCCATTTCCCAAACTAGTGGGCCTGGTAGGCCCATTTTTCACCCTCCTCAAGCTCCAGAGGTAAAAATCCCCCCCCCCCCCCAGCCTGGAGGTGAGCTGAAAATCAGCTGGTTGGCATACACATTGGAGCTGAGCTAGGGTAACAGCTCACATGCCAGCAGAAATGACTGCGTGCCACCTGTGCCATAGGTTCGCCGTCATTGAACTAGACCCAGGACTATTTCCCCCCTCCTGCCATCACTCTTTACTCTTATTGATGTTATTATTATTCTATTACTTTGTATATAGATTGCTTATGTACGGGACACAAATTTCTTGAGTATCTAATCATACTTGGCCAAATGAAGTATTCAGTTCAATTAAACTGAACTGAACCAATTTTACCTCCGAAACAAATGGCTATTTGTGTGTAGGAGAAACAATATAGTATCCTATACACATACATACATATTTAGGACAGACCAAATATTTAAGTGGCTATTGATTAGTTATACATGGAATTTGGTGTCTATCTCAACCAGTTAATCCACTTTCTACATTCCTCTCTGGTCAGATACCATTCATGCTGATCCTAAATAGCTTGGATAAATTAATCTAGGTATCAAATATGAACTTGCATTTTCTATCCCCAAGTTTTTTCTTTTGAGTAAAGCAATTCAAAAACTTCATTATTCGTCAGCAGGTTATCAATTTTTTTGGTTTTTTACATTTTTTTAGAATATAAACCTTTTGATAAAAGTATAAAAAACTTTGTAGTCATTTCTTAGTTAACCAAGGGGAATTAATTTGAATATTCTATTAATGTATTTTGCATCACAAATTAGGGTTTATTCTGTTCAGATTGGAGCAGGTGTGAGCCTACCTGGAATAGTGGCAGCAAAATGTGGAGCGCAAGTAATATTATCAGATAATGCGGAATTCTCTGAGTGTTTGGGCAATTGCCGAAGAAGCTGTCAGATGAATCATCTCTCTGAGATATGTGTCATAGGACTTACCTGGGGTCATGTATCACCCTGTCTATTGACCTTAGACCCAGTTGACCTTATTTTGGGAGCTGATGTATTTTTTGAACCAGAAGGCAAGTTATCTATCTTCATATTCGTTTTTGGAACTATTCTAAGCATGTGAAAAATGGCAATGAAAATTCTTGTTTGTTTTAAACTCAAAATTCTTAAGTCCTTATTCCAACTGCTAAACTAATGGGGAAACAAATTGTTCAGTATTAAAGGATGTGCAATTCTCAATGTATTACAAATCTTTCTGTTTGGTTATAACTTCAATTATCTTTGTATTCAAGGATTTACAGCATGTGTCCTGTTACTACTGGTAAAATTTGACAAATGGGTTAATTCTAGGAAGCCAACTAGTGCACATACTTTCCTCCATTTACCCCACAATAGCACATCTGGCTTCAATCCCCCAATGAGAAGATGGATCTTCAGCTAATTATTTCAAATGCTTTAATTCAGCACTTTTATCATTACACCAAGCTAGTTTTCTAAAGCCATAGATGGAAAATGCCATTTTATCATATCTGACTTAAGATAGTAAA